>NC_060274.1:104310798-104465939 GCF_021613505.1 Equus quagga | reverse complement strand
CATTTGGTCCAACCCTTATATTTGGTCCCTGAAACTATTTGTCTTTACTTTTCACAATACTTGACTTAATGGGGTTTATTTATGACTCATCGAGTCACGCTAAGGTTGCCAGAATTTTCTCCGTATGGTTAAGACAGATGAAAACAAAATTTCAGCAGGGGGAATTTTGGTTTTGTAATCCTAAAGCATTATTGTTTTAGTGTTTAAAGATTAACACGGATCTAAGCCATTTCAGAGGCAAATTAAGAGTTGAATGTATGCAGTTGGTTTCCTAATTAGGTTCCTACAGGAGGTTTCCTAAATAAGTTTGTTAAATTATAATTTGTTTCCCCACTGTTTAGGACACTAAGCATTTACCTCTTATGCCAATGGTGAATTTCCATCAGTTATGTGCTGGAAAATGTAAGTGGGTGATTTGGTGGAAAATAAAAGCAGAACTTCTAAACTATATTTTGCCTGGGGCATTATGTACTCATATCAATACTTGAGAGAGAAATGTCCTTATCTAACACTTTTATAGTCCATTGAAATTAACGGTTTTACAATTTCCGTTTTTAAAGTCTTTTTTTCTGGGAGATTTTCAAAAAAAAGAGGAGATTTTGGGTTAAACTAATTTCCCTTTCAGGCTCACATCCATTTCCATTTCCCATGACCGCAATGTCTGCTGAATAGGTCAAAGCTGAGATGACAGGAAGGGAGGAGTTTTTGTGAGGCTCAAATGAGCTAGTGTAAGTGAAACGGTTTTGAAAATTATCCATGATACGATGCATTTGGGGCAGAGGAAGAGGCAGCCACGCAGTGCCTGGAACGAGGACTCTGCTGGGTCCAGGTCCACTGCCTCTTTTGGCAAAGACCTAAGGGAGCAGAGCTCCTCCCTCCATTTACTTTGAAACTTCCCTGAATACAGTGATGCCATAGTCACATGATGTGATCAGAAGGTCTGTAATACCCCAACGGCCTTCTATGAATTCCTATTACGTGTGTGTTACAGTTTTTTCAGCTGTCTCACAGTTCTTGGATATTCTGTTCCTGGTTTTTTTTCAGTCTTTGTTCTTTGCTCTTTGGAGCTTTCTATTGAGATATCCTGAAGCTCAGGGATTTTTTCCTCAGCCATGCGCAATCTCCTAACAAGCCCATCAAAGACATTCTTCTTTTCTGTTACGGTGTTTTTGATCTTTAATATTTCTTTTGGTCCTTTCTTAGCATTTCCATCTCTCTGCTTACGTTGTCCCTCTGTTCTTGCATGCATCTACTTTATCCGTTAGAGCTCTTAGCATATTCATCATAATTGTTTTAAATTCCCAGTCTGATAATTCCAACATCCTTGTCATATCTGAGTCTGGTTCTGAGGCTTGCTCTGTCTCTTCAAATTGTCTTATTACCTTTTAGTATGTCTTGTCATTTTTTTCTTGATAGCTAGACATGATTTAGTTTTCTTTTGATAAGCAGATAGCTCATCCTGGGTACAACCAGCTGCTATAAATAGCCCTTCAGCAATGAGCTAGTAAGATGCGGGGGCAATGGAAGGCTTCTGTAGGCCTATGAGTAGGCCTCAATCTTTTAGTGGGCCTGTGCCTCTGTACTATGAACTTCACAAGTGGTTTTCAGCTGTTTTTTTACCCCCACTCTGAGGTGGGACAGGCTGGCTAGAGGAGGCTAGAGTTGAGTATTTCTCTTCTCCCACCTGGAAGGCTAGAGCCACCTAGAGCTGAGTATTTCCCTTCTCCAAGTCAGTTAAGCTCTGATAAGACCCTAGCACGCTTAGCTCTGGTTAAACAGTTTCTCCTGAGGACAGACCTTGTTAAGAAGAACAGAATGCTCCAGAATATTCAAAATGGTTTCTTTCCCCCTCCCTCTGCCAGATGTAGGATGGAATTTTTCTCCCATATTTACTGCACAAACCTGGTAGAGATCCAGGAGGTAAAACTCACAAAAGTGCCCCTCCGCGCCCATCACTGGGTCCCCTGGAGTTTTCGTCTCTCAGACTTGTCCACACTGAGCCACCAGTAATTCATCAATTACAGTTCAGGTTTTCCTACTCGGGCACTGGTTCCCGCAGAGGTTTCTGCTCATGGGTTTCTGATCTGGTAAGTTGTGATTCTCTGTATTCACCGTCTGTCTCTACAATTTTGAGGGCAGCAATTTGCCCTGTGTCCTCACTTCTCTTGTGAGTCTAAGAAGAATCGATGTTTTCAGTTTGTTAACTTTTTACTTGTTAGGAAGAAGTGGGAACTTCCTAGTTTCTTATATGCCAGACTGGAAACCGGAAATCTCCCATCAATTCCTTTGGGTTAAGGCATTGTCATCAGAGGAAGGAGGGAGACATAGCATTTACATTTTGTATTTATAGGTTATTGATTATTAATCAGTTTTGATCAACATTTATAGGTTATTGAGGTTATTGATCTCATATTCAGTAAGTAAGGAAGCTACAGATGTTTGTGGTGAAAGCTATACATTCTAAGGTTGATATCAGGAGAGAATGTTAGTTTCTTCCCAATGTGTCCTTTAGTGTCATTATCAGAGAGAGTTTATTGAGACTGATTCAAAATTGCAAGTCTTCATGCGCCTGTTGACTGGAAGTGAGCAGGCAGCAGAAGATATTAATACAAATTTCTCTACCAAATTAGCTTACTGTCCCTTAGCTGAGAGAGGGGTCCTGAATGAATCACAGAGCAGCCGTGTTTGGGGGACCGAAAAAGCAAGAGCACTAGTCAGTGAGGGAAGTCACAGGTAGGATGCCTCTGAGAGTAGATTGGGACCACCTGAGAGCATGAGCCACATGAATGATGTCGCATGAAAGGGGAAATAAAGGAACAGCGCACGATGTAATGGCAACAAATCTCCCAGGTCCTAACACAGTATAGGACTGCCTTGCCCTACTTGTGCTCTTCGGCTTGAATCAAGGTTTTGGAAGTAGAGGGTGGGGGCACCCAGAGGACTCATTCTCCACACTTGGGTTTCAGTCCCTAACACTTTTATCATAGTGCATGTAAGTAAGGTACCCACTGTGGGGAGCTGCAGCACCACTAATGAGCTCCCTTTGTGTGTTACCAGAGGGAACATTAATTAGTTATAGAGATAAACATCTTTAAATCTACAGTCAAGAAAACTCCTTTCATTATTTTTTAAAGCATAGCATCAAGTTGTATCTCAGTTGTATTTATGTATAGGTGGTAGGAATCTTCTGCATGGACTGGGGTGTTAATGCCCCCATATCACCTTCCAGGCCGTGGCTGCTGACTGAGATTCCATTCTTAGATATTCCCCTTTCAAGTTTAAGACTTTGACACCTGTTAAAAAGCGATAGCTATACTACCTATATTTTTGTAGTGCTTCAAATTTTCATATGTTTCCTCATTTGATTTTCATAATACTTTTGCTAGGCAGTTAGGACAGGTAATACTTTCCCATTTTGTAGATTAAGTCAATGAGGCACTGACGTCTGGAGAGGTTAAAAGATTTGCTACTATTGGTAAATTATTTTTCTAATCCTATTCATAAGTGTGTGTATACACACACACACACACACACACACACACACACACACATTCTAAAATGCAGATATCTTTGGGAAAGTCAGAAATGGAAGCCATTACTAGTCATTTACAGTTTGGTATAAATGAATATCAGGTTTTTAAAAATTTGTGGGCAGATTTTTATGGAGGATAGGGTAAAGGGGTGGGTAAACTGATGGTTCAAAATACTTGGAAATACCTTTTAATTCAGAAAGTTTTCAGAATGATACTTTGGGATTGTCAAAGAAAACTGTTTAGAGATGAGAAACCTGACTGTTGTTGCTTGTTCCCTTAGAACAGAAGCATCTCTGAGGTAGCTATTCAAGAAGGAAGCTTACCCTGGATTTGCAGAATGTTCAGAATGTAGCAGTAGCGTAAACTAATCTTTTGAAATGAACACTTTGTCCCTTAAAGTTTATTGTTTCTTCCAAAAGTAACTTTATTACCACTAAAGAAAGGAACTTGTGTGAGCCAAATATAGAAAAGGAAAAGAAATTTCACAGAAGAAAGTGGTATTTAACTTTCAATTTCAGAGTCAAGACTATTTTGTAAAGATTTAGATAATCCTTTAAAACCTTCCAGATAACGTTAACTATGTGTCATTCTCAATCATTTGTTGCTGATTTTTCTAGGTAGTATGAATATCAGTTCACAAAAGAGACTCTTTTCTCTTACTCATCTCATTAAAGGCGTCAGAGGCACAGTATTCACCAAATCCCGATACTGCGTGTGTCATTTCTCCTTGAGTAAGCTCTACGCTCTACATGCTCCACAGATGCCTCCTGCTCACGGGAGAGCCCTCCCCTGAGTGCTTCTGAGCCTCCCCCTTTGGATGCCCAACACTCAGAACGTCTTTGTATTTTAATACATGCTGGTGAATTAAATTTTGTGATGGTGGAGAAAGAAGAAATGCCTCTGTTAAAATTTGACAAACACTTGGTATCCAGTTATATCGTAGAATACCACTGCTTCACAAATGTGAAGGTCTGAACAAGTCCCAAGTCTTCTCATCATAGAAAGTATACACATAATTATCCAAGTCCAAAGATTACAGCAGCAACTACTTTCCCTAGAAGTTTCCATTCAAGTGACAAGAGTAGCAAAGGGAGAAGAAAGGAGAGAAAATTGGGCTGAAATTTCATCTATTTTAAAAGTTACCCTTGTGGTGAGGTTTTTGACTACATAAACGACTGAAGTAAAATAAACGGATAGAATAAAACTTCTACTTGTAAGTTTTAACCTAGAGTTACAAAAACATCTACTAGTGATGAATTTCTTATTGAATTTAGAAACTCACACCACTCTTACCTACTTTCCATTTGTTGTGGTCATAGAGTCAAGAATAAACCAGATGGCTATATCTATAGATTTGCCAACTTTGAGCAGATTTGCAACTCACTTATACCTTTTTTAAAAACATCTAAAAATTTTTGAATTGTAGTATAAAACACATAACATAAAATTTACTCTTAACCATTTCTAAGTGTACAGCTCGGTAGTGTTAAGTATATTCACATGTTGTGCCTCCCTTATATCTTTTGTTAAGGCTGGCATCATGCATTAAAAGGAAAACAGTCTTTTTTCTCTTGACATTTTAGACGGTGGGGCCAGAAGCAGGGATGCCTTCAATTCCACGTCTACATGAGTAAGCCAACTATTCCATTTTAAAACGTCCTCTCTGATTTTCCAACCTGTCTACCACCAACCATTCTAATAACCTTCCAAAGGCAGATTGTAAGGCAGTGGAATCCACGTTAGGAGGAGGAAGGAAGAATTGCCGATTTGCACTTTAATCCCTTCCCCCTTATTGTGGTCCTTAAAAGAATAATAATGAATAAGATAATCAAAATTCAGTTTCCATAGATGAAGAGTCTAAATGGATGACTAGTCAAAGGAAGAATTATGCTCCTATCTAACACCATTAATTGGGAATTCTTCAAAGAATATAATTAACAAAGAAATGTCTCTTTCAGAGATAGGGAGGAAATCCCCCTATCTTTGGCAAGAGTTGTCTTACCTTAGAAAGAAAAAATAAAGGTTNNTCTCTGTAGCCTAGTCTTGTGTAGACAAATACAGGCAGAGCATAATCGTGGGATGTCATGGTGGAGATCCTCATGGATTCATGCACCCGAAATTGCGAGAAGCGCAAAATGTTTTCGCTGTCTCCAAGAGATTTCCTGACACCAATAGAAGGATATAAAGCAGCACTGCTGTTCCAGAGCCAAGAGAGCTCATTATTTCTCAAAACTTCCTCTTCTGGGCATGACCCAGTATAGTTCGGGGCATAAATATTATAATTGTGGCAATCAGGATATAAATAATAACCCCAAAGGCCCTTGGGTCGGCTCTTAATTCCCAATTCGATGGTTTCCTTCATAAAAGCTTTTGCACTTTCTTCAAAGGTTGCTTTAGCTAAATATTCAATATCAGTAGCTGATACATTCTCTTGCATATCAGAAATAAGCTTTCTTGACTTCTGTCTGTAGACATCTTTTGTGTTCCAGTTCCGGGCCCACTGGGGTCTCCAGTATTCCCAGTCTATGACAGCAAGTCCACTGAAATCTTCAGCAGGGATGTAGTAATTAATATCTTCGTCAGCTTTTTCTAGGTGTACTTGCAAACTTATGTTCTGGGGGAGACCCCCATTAACAGGAACCCCCTGTGATGTATACCATGGATAGTATCCCAATCTGTTGACATAAAATATAGTGACATTTTGCCCTCTAGCCTTGGCCAGTGGGCTTCCAATCACCTGAAACATTTTCAGATTTAGTCTTATATTATATTTTATCAAACACTGATCTGTTGGAGCATTCCATGCAGCTATAAAAGGTTTCCTTTGATAAATTGGAAGTCGGGCAGGTTTTAGAGAAGAGATAGACTTCAGAATGAAAAATATAAGCAGCCATGATGTGAGATGTATTGGTTGAACAACACAAAACCTGAATTGTCCTTCAGATAACAGTTTCATGATAAGAAAAAAGTCTTATCTTCTGTTTTAACACACTCTGGAAGACCTGTGAAGAGATTTAATTTTCTGTTAGTGATAATTTTGAAGAAAAAGATTCAAATATTGGATGGATATTACTATTGTTGTTATATAGCTATATTTTTAAAGTGCGTTTTATTTAAAGATCTTAAAGAGGCCTATAAATAAACAGAGATATGGATGCAGGTGTAGAGACCTAGCTTCTATTCAGGGGCAAGCAACACAATTCAACACATATTTACTGAGCATCAGACCCTGTGTTCAGGATACGAGATGAGTAAGATGTGGCCCTTGCCCTCAAAAAGGCTCATGAGCAAATAAAGATGTAAAATAATATTCGCTATCATTTTGGAGCACTCATCAAATCCCAGGCACTGTGCTTAAGTACTTTATAAATATTTATCTCATTTAATCTTGTAATAACTTTTTATTATTTCATTAAATAAGCCAAAAGGTCCAGATGCTTTCCCAGCCTTCCTTGCAGCTCAGGTCCTGCTATGTCGCCGTGGCCAGACAATTAGGTGCATCCTATTCTACACTTTGAATCGAGATCTTGGGAATCAAAAAGACTGAAAGGAGGTGGTGCTAGTGGTGACCAAAATTCCAGTGTCCAGGATAGGCAGTGCATGTGGGGGCATCCAGAACCTGACATCCATAGTGTCAATGTCAAGTGGCAGAACTGTCCTCATGGGACAGCACTTTTCTGCTCAAGTCAGTGAGGTTTTCTTTTGGTTGCTTACAACCAGGAACTCTGATTGACAGAGGTTCTTTCCACGGAAGCTGCAGCTTGTGTTATTTCCTCCAGTGAAGCCAATCACTGTGAACTGTATGTTGCCTGTAATTATCATTTTTAACCACCAGGTGTTACCAGCCAAACTTTATAGCATTTCCCAGGCCTAAGACACTGAGGTAAGCAAAAATTTTAAATAATTTATAAAACATCATTCAAAGACATTTAAATCCTAAGTAAATGGATATACACAAAATGTCGATTTTTAAAAGCTATGAAGGTAGATATTTTCTTCCTCTGTTCATTGAATAAATATCTGTACTCCTTCACAACACAAAGATGAATAAGATTACTCCACTTAGTAACATGAAATATAATAAACTGAAGGTATAAATTATGGTTTGAAGAGAACAGTATTTTCAAAAGAATTTAATTTTATAAGTACAAAAAGAGTTGTGGTCCTCAATATGGCCCCATATCTTTGATCATTTTATTATATTCTGCCTCAGGGTAAGAAAAATAGATTTGGATATGTGATCATTAATAGGAAAAAGAAAAGCTCTTCTTTTCATATTAGAGAAGGCTATATATATGTACAAAAAAAAATCTATTCTACCAGAACACTTCCTGCTTTCAGTTTTATTCAAAACATAGCTTTCCACTGATTATTGTTTCTTCTTTGGTCAGCCCCCTCATCACTGCCACAGAATAGCTTCATTCATTTATTACAAAGTTACCAAGTGATTCTTTTCTCCTATCCCGGAACATTATTCTTTTCCTGATTCCAGTTAATGGAAGGTACACATTGCACGGCAGGTGGCAGGCAGAGCTCCTGATAAAACGTATGGATACACAACAAATGCAGGCAAAATAAATAAATAAAATTTGGTGCCTATGTCTTCTGTTTGCTGTGCGTCTCAGGTTTCTGCTTCCCACACAGGCAGCACCCTCTGTCATGCTGCTAATTAAACATGGCTTGCTAGGAGGAGATCCCTTCACTGGGCACCTCCCAGACACTTTTCAGTCCCCTGCCCCCATCAGGCAATCATTAGCTGTCTGCTTCTCCCACCCTCCTTCCTTTGCCAGGGAGCCTCCCAGGCCTGCCCTTTCCGAAAGTGCCCTTTGCTTCTGAATTCCTCTAGACTCCTTTCCCTCACCCCACCCACGCCACCAAAATCCCCATTCCTGGGCTCTACTTGTATCTCAACTAGCTGTTAGAGCCTCGCAACCTGTGCAGTTATCCACACTCAACCATGAGTCACCAACAGCAAACTTCCTTATCTTTCTCCCTTGCCCCTCTCATAATCTTCCTGGGAAGGTTTGCTCCTTTAAACAAATCTCTACTTGATGGAACTTTGGGAAGAATTCTCACGCTACTGAGGGTAGAGATGAGTGGGGAGTTTAACTTGGACTTCTCCGCTAAATTTTATCAGCCAATTTTCTCTTCTTAGGAGTAAGGTTTGTTCCAGGGGCACATATGAAACACTAGTTCTCTTCCTTCAACAGGGAAACTTCTGGGAAGACATTTTAAAGGCTCCTGGACGAATGATTTCCAGCAAAGTGAAACATCTGTGAAAGGCAGAGGGTAAATGGAAGGAGCTTTCTCCTCAGATGCCTCCCCTGGTGGAAGGAAGAGCCACAGTGAGGAAGGTGTAGCTGCTACTGCTTTGACCTTGGCTTCACAGTTCTGACCTTCTTAACCCACTGAGAGGGGAAGGTGACAAAAACAATAGAGAGGGCGGACTGCCTTTTATCAAGCAGGCCTCGTACCTCACCTTGTTCCAGTTCCCTGGTTCTGACAGTGAAGGACCATGAAGGAATGGGGTCCTCTTTGAGGAGAGAGGCCTGCCCTGTACAGATAAAAGAGTCTGCAGAGAAGGCTCTGCCCCCTGCTTATTCCTCTTTCCTCTCTCCCTCCTTCCCCACAAAAGCTTACCTGCTCATGATAAATTTTTAAAAAAGCAACCCCCACATTTCAGAAGCTGGCCATACTCACAGCTGGGCCAAAGTATTCTCCTCTTAGAATAAACAATCTCACAAAATACCAACCTCAAACAAATTTACTCTCAGACCACAATAGGATGAAACAGAGCATGACTACATTCTCATCTTGTCTAAGTACAGATAAGAACAAGGTCATTGTGCAACCCACAAAATACCGAACATCCCTCTCTCTTGCTGTATGAATGACTGTCATTCTTTACCCAATCAAAGGAATGCCCCTGCTTTCTGACAACATCCAATCTAGAGAAAATCCCCATTTTCTTAGACCTCTGCCAAATCACCCAACTAATACCTAAATTTTATAACAGGTTCTTTCTGATCCCTTCGTGCTGAGACATCCCACAGTTCCCCAGGGAGTACATTTTCCCTGGCTACAACAAGTAATCAACCCAATTCATTTAACTGCAGGTGTGTTGCTCGTGGTCTTTGGGGCACTGATGACTGTGTGAAGGCAGAGGTACTTAGTGTGCAGGAAATTTTTATTGAGCACCTTCTATGTACTAGGCTCCTGTTCCAAGTACTAGGAATACAATAAACAGAACAGACAAAAACGCTGCCTTCACAGAGCTTAAATTCTTGCAGAGGGAGACAGACAATAAACAAGATGAGTAAATAAAACATATAGTACATTGGAAGGTGGTAATAGCAAAGAAAACAAATAAAGCAAGGATTCATTTGAAAGAGGAAGTCCTCAGTGAACCGAAGGAGGAGTGGAGAGAGCCTGGAGGATGTCTGGGGAAGCATGGGGGAAAAGCAGGAGCAAAGGGCCTGAGGCAGGAGCGTGCCTGCCAGGTTTGAGGAGCTTCAAAGGGTCCAGTGACTAAGTAAAAGGGACAGAGAGGTAAGAGAGGGTCTTGTAGGGCCTTGTTGGGACTCTGGCTTTCACTCTAAGTGAGATGGGAAAGAATTAGAGAGTTTTGAGAGAAGAATGATATGGTCTGACTTGGGCTTAACTGGATTCCTCCGGCTGCCGTGTGGAGGCAAACCTGGAAAGGAAAGGGCACAAGAGAGAAGCAGCCGGAAGCCTGGAGGGAGGCTCTTCCAATAATCCAGGTTCAGAGACAAGAGCAGTGCAATCCAGTTATTTAGAGGAACTGCACAGTATTTTTAACAATTGCTGCACAGAAAAATAATAACACTATAAATGAGTAAGTTAATCCTGCCAGTTTTGCTTTAATTTTTTTTTTTTTGAGGAAGATTGTCCCTGAGCTAACCACTGTGGCACTCTTCCTCTATTTGGTATGTGGGACACCACCACAGCATGGCTCAATGAGCTGTGTGTAGGTCTGTGCCAGGTATCTGAACCTGCGAACCCCGGCTGCCAAAGCACAGCGTGTGAACGTAACCACTATGCCATCGGGCCTGCCCCAGATTTGCTTTGACTTTGATTGCCACTCTAACTTTCTGTTCTCATACACTGAACATCGTTTTTCTTTCACATGGCATGATGATCCACATTGGTCTTTAACATTAGAGGGAATACTCTGGGAAGGCTTTTAAAAATATACACACACACAGCCCTCTTCATATTAACGTATTCGTGGGAGGAATTAATTTTCCTAATGTACAATTCTTCTGGGGTTTTCTTTTATGATCTTAGGATTTTGTTTTCAAAACTTTTAAGATGGCAAGTGTCTACCCCTAAATCCATAAGGGTTTAAAAAGTTATCCTGAAGGTTATGATCTCCGTTTTTACTGAAATTAAAAATGTGATTTTATTTCCAACCCTTAAGGAAAGTACTGACAGGAGTGATATTTTGTTGCCAGTAAAAAAATACGTAAATATTTATCAGAATGGAAGACAGAGCGGAGCCACTGAGTTCAGAGCTGCGTCCTCCGCTCTGCAGAGCTGATTGCTAGCCTGCTTTCTAACAATAGCTTAGGAGAGCAAAAGCAGATAATAGGCTTCCTTTTTTTTCTCTGAAGGACATTACTGCCTTAGTCTGATTGTAATCAATGTCCTATCCTGATGGTTCTTACATTCTTCTCTCTTGGAATATCAATACCGTAAAAGCTAGCTCTAAGCGTTCCAGCAGAAGAAAAAATGTATTCTAATGGATAGAGTTTTCTCAATTAAGTTTTTCCCATACATTTTTCTTAAAAACTCGGTGCCTATTGGTTTACAATATAATCTACTATGTGATAATTTCTTTAAGCCCCACAATGCATCATTAGGTACTGAATTTTATTATAACTCTATTTCATGTCATTATCAGAGAACACTGGTGTCCCTCCGTCTGAACAGCTTTTAGAACTACTGTGTTATCTTCAGTGTGCAAAACTGCTTCCCTTCCAGTCTTCTTAAAAATAAGCATAAGTTTTGTAAATACATAAAAATGACTATTTCAGTGTCTCTTGGGCTAATGGAAAATTCACTCTTCAGTGTGGAAGGCCACATTTTTTATGAAGCGAAAACATTTTGCATTTTAAGAAATGGAATCTGAAAGAGAATATAATTATCTTTATATAAGAGTATATACTTAGTCTTTGTCAAAAAGTATTACTTCTCCTTTAGGACTTGAAATTTCTTGCAGCCAAGATCAACAGCTTTCTTGGGAAAGCACACAAAGTCTTGGGACCACATTTTGAATAAAATGTTCTCTCTGTCAACCTGTTTTTAACTAAGCTCCTTAAAATAACATTGTTGATTTAAATCCTCAGTTTTCTAATTAAAGTTTTTAAACTGTAAACCAATCTAGTGATCTGAGAATATTTTTAACTCCTTTCAATGTCCATAGTCAAGATTATAATTTAAAATACCCCATCCTCCCCAAATATGGCCCAAGCCATTGACCAGAAGAGCTGGGATACCGGGCAGGGTAAACAGACAAACTAGGAATTGGGAGCTGAGGCTGAACCTTAGGCCTGAGGACTGGAATGATATTCAAAAGTCAGGAGATTTTTGAAAACAGGAGAGTTTGATCCAGATTCTCCAGATCCTAGATCTCAACATCAGGGTGCAAGATTGAGTGGAAGGTCAGGCACTGGAGAGGCGAAAGGTCATGGCCAGATGACATTGTTTTGTTTCAGGTTAATGTCTTAATCTCAAATTGTGCCTCAGTCCTGACAGGAATGGCTTGGAAACTAGAGTTGACCTGACTTTGCAAATGTCACCCATCTCATTGTACAAGCAGACATGTCTTAGCAAGGTACAAAAGTTGAGCAAAGTGAAAAGCTAGGCATGGACTCCAAAGTGTGCAATGAAGAAAGAGTAAAGGACTATGGTACATTCCTGATGAAACAGAAGATTAGAAATTTCTATCTGAATTACAAAACCTTTCACCTAGAAATTCTTCTTCTGTGTTTCTCATTGCTGCATTGTCTGTAATGACCAAGGTGGGAAACAAATGTCCCTCATTAAAGGAGTGGTTAAGTAAATAATGGCTTTCCAGACAATGGAATACTGTGCAGCTGTAACAGAATGATACTGCCTATGTATTGATATGAATATTCACCAGATTTTATAATTATTCTTTAAAGTTTATATTTGTTTTATACGTGTGTCTGTATATGTACTTAAAATTTTTAAAAAGCAAAATATATATAGAATGCTGCCATTATTTTTCTGAGAAGGGGAAGTATGTATATACTACATGCATATGTAGCAATTTGTGTACTGAGGAATTTCTCTGGAGGGGAACTCAAGAATTGATTACATTGCTTAGCTCCAGGAAGAACTGGATGACTGAGAGAGAGAAGTGGCTAGAGTTGGGTAAGATGCTTTGGGAGGCAAGTTCTTTTGGGGTACTGTACCATGTTGATGTAGCAGTTACTCAAAACCATTACTTTATTTCAAAAACTAATAAAACACAAAAGAAGATGCAAACTGATTTGACTACGAGGAATCAGTCATGGCTTCCTAAACAAGGTAACATCTGAGTTGGATTTTATTACAAGGATCATTTTTTATAATGTTATTTGAGAAAATGATATGCTTTTCTGCAATCTGGCAAGAAAATCTTTTTTCAGGAAATGAGAAGCGTTTTTTGTTTTTTTGTAGTTGAAGTAAACACCATCAGCCAGAGCTTTAAGTTACCACTCTATTCTGACATGTGGCTATTAAGAGCTGATTATGGGTTGGTTAATTACGTATGGTAAAGGAAAACTAATAGTGATTAATGGTTTAGTAGATATTCAGTAGGAACACAGAAGATAGGATTCAAGAAATTGATCAGTATTATTAGGCAGCACAAAATGCAGGGCACAATACCGGTGCATTATTTATTACAAGTGGAAAAATATGCTGTAGAGTAATAGGCCTTCTCCAATTGTAAACAATGCAAAACTCTAGTTACAACAATACAAGTATTTGGAGGAACTGGATATGCAAAAGATGCTTTGGTTGTTCTTTCTTGTTTTCTTGACTATGTATTAGTTTTGGTGACTCATCCAACCTAATTTTAAATATCTCAGAAAACTAGATTTCACCTATTCAACTCCAGATCATTTTTCTTGGATTGTCTTAAGCACTTCAATTATCCAATTGTATGAAGATTAAATTCTGACCTTTTTTTTAATTCTTCAATGTTTATGGCATTATTTTTGTTTCTTTATTCTTCCTCACACTTTCCTCTTATAAATACTTTCTCAAATCTTATTGCCTTCCTTGAATTCTGTCCAACTACCTTGGTGTGTTTACAGCACAAAAAAGAAATCTCAGTGTAGTATAACAGAAGTCAGTAGGAAGCAGAGGTTAAAATTTTAGACTCCAAGGCTAGTTACTATTATCAGCACACTAGAAAATGTTTCATTGTCTCACTCATTCCAGCAATAGTCATTTTTTAATCTTTGTTATTTTAATTTTTATTGTTTTAAATTGCCTTTCCAGCAATATTGTCTTTTTTGGGCGTGACATGGGTATGATGATAAATACTCATAGTATTTTATATATCCAAACATACTACTGATGTCTATTCTTTGCCTACGAGCTGAAGTCTCAGCTTTTGAAAATTATGCTTATGAACTACAACTTAAATTCAGATTTTTAAATTTATGAGTATGGGATGGAATCTTGCCCACCCACCCCCATTCTTCTATGCTTCTCTGCTACTCTGTAGCCCTCTGGCTGACATTTTCACACAAGACAACTTTTCTAATCAAGATGGCAAGTCCTCTGAATCGAACTGCTCTCTGGACATCTCACCACGATGGTCTGACCTCCTAGTACTCAGTAGATTTATGCTTGAGTTTACAATGCCCTTTGACCTTGAAACTAATATTTCTTACCCGAAGTATCCCTGTCAACCTTCAGTAAACTTGGCTATAAGCTTCAAACCCATGAAAATTAAGCAATCTGAAAAGGCTGTGGCACATGAAGAAAGTCAGAGTTTGTTAAATTATGTTTCCATGTATTTTTCTTCACTTTTTATGTTCAGATCTTGTACGATTAGCTACATGGATATCTCACATCTCCTTCTAAGGCAGTGGCTTCCACTTCAGGTACACCTGCTGGATGAATGATGAAGCTCTTGATGTTGCAAATGACTGTGCCAGTTAGACTAATCTCCACCAGGTCTTAATAATAGATAGTATGTATCGTGCAACCAAGTGGATTATGCTTTGTTTCTTAAAAAAAATAAACTATTGAGATACCAAATATACTAGCTAACTAATCAATACTTTGCACGCATTTTAAAGAGATCATTAGAGAACTTGTTCTCTACTTTGGTTGCCCATTCACACTATATGAGAACTGTGTCGCACTTTGTAAAGAAAGTTGTTTCTGTATTAATTATAGTTCCATATGCTAACCATAAATGTGGCTTACCTTTTCATACAAAGACTTTTTAATTCCTTAAAAATAAAGTTTATTTATTCAAGAACATTAATTGCATGCAGTCTAATTATACAAACCATATAACTTGAAAATATTTTGAAGTGAATTTTTATTTCCAAATGTAACCTTGAGATGGTCTCCTAATACAATTGGAAAATTCAGAAATGTTCCAATCACAGGTTGAGGGTGGACTAAGGATGCAATAAGGTTGTTCTGGAATGCCTACAACAAAGGCAGAGTAATTATAGCCTAGGATAATAGCCAATTCTTGAACCACCCAATATAATTTGTCTAAGAAATAGTGCTCCTTAAGGAGTGGGATTTATTTTTTTCAAATATACTCGATAAGAGGGAACATGGGATTCATTCATTTGGAGTTATTATGAACATTGGACCTATGCTTAAGTGAAAGGCATTATTCTGTGAAAAAGACAACTGGAGATTGTTCCTGTTAGAAATTCACAGCACCTACTATTCTATTATACGTAGACAAGTT
Source organism: Equus quagga (assembly GCF_021613505.1). Classification (NCBI taxonomy): domain Eukaryota; kingdom Metazoa; phylum Chordata; class Mammalia; order Perissodactyla; family Equidae; genus Equus; species Equus quagga. The sequence continues at coordinate 104,450,426 of NC_060274.1, read as the reverse complement.
CAAGGAGTGTGCTAAACTTAGGAGACTAAGGTTTCAATAAACAATTAATTACAGATAATGAGGTAAGTTTAAATATAACTTTAATTACTGAATTTTCTAAAGCTTTTCCCAAGAAAAAATAAGGTTCACATAAAAGTTTGTTGCTACGAAAATATGGTATATAGTATGATTCTCAAAAAAAAATCATGAAGAATACGAGTCCTGAATCTCTGCACATGAATTTTTTATAACCTGTTATTTTTTAGAATTTTCTTAACTTTCTCCATTTAACAGCTTTCCAACTCTTTGCTTGTAATTTACTTAAATGTTAAGAAACTGTGAGTGCTTCAACAAGAGGTCTTCCTTCCATCATCAAACTGAATTCTAATTTATAAACAAGGCTGAAATAGATCATGTGACAAAACTTTCTTAGATAGTACTACAATATCAGTATATATCATAAGATAAGTACAGTATACCCTCCTTATCTACAGTTTTGCTTTCTGTGGTTTCAGTTACCCGTGGTCACCAAGATGGGGGAGCAGATGATCTTCCTTCTGACATGTAGTCAGAAGGTCGATGGTAGCCTGATGCTATGTCACAATGCCCATGCCATTCACCCCACTTCATCTCATTGCATAGGCATTTTATCATCTCACATCATCACAAGAAGGGTGAGCATAGTACAATAAGGTATTTTGAGAGAGAGATCACATTCACATAGCTTTTATTACAGTATATTGTTATAATTGTTCTATTTTATTATTACTTATTGTTGATTTTTTTACTGTACTTAATTTATAAATTAAACTTTATCATAGGTATGTATGTATAGGAAAAAACATAGCATATATAGGGCTCAATACTATTGTGATTTCAGGCATCCACTGGAGGTGTTGGAACATATCATCTGAGAATAAGGAGGGACTACTGTATCTTGATTAACAACAATTCTACGTTAAAGTTAGTTACACAGGAGCTGGCAGTGAAGGAGTTAAAAAAATCAAGTTTTATTGCCTAAACTATCTTATTCAACTCATGATTTTTCAGATCTTTCTCTACCTTTGCTATACGTAGCCACAGAAGTACACAGCTTTTTTCTCCATCAATAGGAAACTTTTTCCTTCTTATTAAGGTACCATTGGTTTATAAAATTACATAAATTTCAGGTTTACATCATTATATGTCAATTTCTGTGTAGACTACATCATGTTTACCACCCAAAGTCTAATTACTATCCATCACTGTACACATGTGCCCCCTTTTGCCCCTTTCGGAAATATCTTGACTTTAAGATTTTCGCTCTCCAATGGATTAAATTATTTAAGATTTATCTTTCTCCTATTGTTTTGCTACTTGTTATTTCTTTTCTGGAAAATCTAAGTCTGTCTGTATGTATTTGTATGTATATATCCTCTTCCCAATTACTAAGAGATTTTCTTATTTGAACTGCCTATTGGTTATCATCTCTAAATTGTCAGTGCCTGTATTAGTATTTGGGGAAAAAATTTTAAACCTATATTTATGACAAAAAATACCCATTTTCTGAGAGGATACGTATTTCCTAAAAAATGCAATGTTTGTTCCAAATAACAGTCTTCTAATACTGCCCGTCATGGTATGTATGATAACTATGGAACACGTCTTTGAAAACTTCATTAAAGATCATGCAAAAAGAAAATCTGTATCACGTAAGGAAATGCACTTATACTCTAAAGAAAACCATTTATGTCTATAAGATTAGCATGAGGAATTCTTCACAGCTATCAATTATAAAAAATATTAAACTTGTCGCTCTGTCATAAAGCCACATGTTCCTAATGCTTATTAACAGTTAGTTTACTAACCCGCTTTGGGGAACACATTTGATGCTATTGTAAGTTAAGTATTAGGTGATGATAACAAACTGCAACATACTCCAGAAAGCTGCTTTTCGGAGAAATTGTACATGTAGAGGAGAAATAAAACCAGGCTTGAATAGTTATTAAAGTGAGAATCATTTTTAAATATAAACTTATAATAAATAACTGAAATTTAACACAACTATCCATGACAAATGTATTTTTTAGGGTGCTAGGTTCATAAAAGCAAGCTCACATTTTGAGAGGTACCATATTTGAAAAGTAAATAAAGTAAGTTAGGCCAGAAAAGAAATTGCGGTCTTCCAAAAAATGAAACAAAATTAGTTTTTTTTCTAGCTCCTCTAAGAAAGCGTATTTCTAAAAACAGTCCTTAAATTTTTTCAAACAAAATAAAAAGTATATTTTACCTTTGCTTTTGTTTGCTGCTGGTCCTTTAGTCACCTGATGCAAAGCAGAGGGTGAGTGGCGAAGTATGCCTTGCGGCGGTTCAGAGAAACATGTTATTACAGGGGTGACTCAGTGCTCCAAGTTACACTGGAGGCCTGCATTAAATCTCTTTATAACTAAAGTCAGACTCTCTTAAAAGCATATTGGTATAAGTGGCCGTTGCTTTCTGAAAACACCCCAATTTAAATTCACTTTAAACGTAAGAAGAAAGAAAGAAAACTTTGATTGAGACTTTAGTTGGGAAATAGAATGGTAGAGAAAACTTTGTATTTAAAAAATTTCCAGATTAAAGAAAAACAAAGGGTCAAGTGCTTTGCGTACTATGATATATATTATTTTAAGAATAGGTCCTAATGTGCTATCCTTGATGATAATGGAATAATTAACTGTTAGTGGGGCATAAGCTATCATCCTGAGTAATACAACATTAATTTACCCAAACTAATGGGTCAAGGTGATGTACTGAGCACAGGTATTTACTGCTTCATCCTCAGTACATGTCCTTAGAAAAAAATACACTATGAAGCTGAAAACAAGAAGCAATGACTTGACTCAAAGACTGAAAATCGATGAAATTGAATCAGAAATTTAAATTAAAGAACAAATCAAAACAGCAGAAAGTTATTCCAGAGGTATGAGCTGTCCCTTCCATTGGAGGGAAAAACCCTCAGCACAGAGAGAACAGATTCAAAAAACCAAAGTGCATGGAGGACTAATTATCAGAGCAATCAATTAAATATTGCTTCCAGTATAGCAGAACCAGTCAGACCATTCAACTTCCCAGAGGATGTAGAATGACAAGTAGCAGAGTCATTAGACCCCAGGACATTTAAATATAAGAAAGATCTTCTTAGGCAGGGCTCAGAGTTTGACAGTTGGACCGCATACAAACACGGAGCTGAACTAGATAGAACTGGGGGTCTCCCCAGCAGACATGGAGGGGACAAAAAAGGAAAGGCTGCTCAACCCACAAGGGAATTACACTCCTCTTCCATGATAATTTTCTCCTTACTTTGATGATTGTGAGGGTTCCTACCAACCTGCCTGTTATCTGCTCGCAAGCTCCAGATGGAATCTTACTTGTCAGAGTGCCTCAGCTCCTCCCAGGGTTCCAGTTCATCCTCCCATCCAACATAAGAATTTTGAGTAAACATAGTCAATGAGTGAACTATGACAGTTTTTTCAGTCATTCCGGTCCTTCATAAATATAAATGGATGACAAGGATTCACCAAACACTAGATACAGACCAAAAGTATGAAAGAGAAGAAATGAGTAAAGGGAATAACTTATCCCAGAGGAAATGGAACAGAATAAAATGAATAACAGTAACAATAAAAAAAAATCTAATTGATATTCTCAGAGAGATTTAAGAAGCTGTTGAATCCACAAACCAAAACAAGGTTACTATGAAAAAGGAGAAATCACATTACACACACAAAAAAGGCTTCTTTGGAATTAAAAATATCAAAATATGATGAAGACTAAACTAGTATTCCAGAGGAAAAGGTGAGAAAATCTATAATAAAAGAAAAGAATACAAAGACTTAGAATCTATGAAAGGAAGGCAACACCAATTATAGAGCTAGAAGACCTGAGATCCATCTAATAGTAATTTCATAAGCGAGCAGAGAGAATGGAGGAAGGAGAACCATTTGGAAGATAATGAAAGAAAATTATTCTGAGCTGAAGATGAGAATCTAAATTAGGAGAGAAAGCTAGAAGTCTTTGTAAAGAATATCTCTAATATAAAAAAAACGTAATGACATGAATTTACTGAGGACCAGAAAGTATGATTGACATACTGTTTCTGCAATGAAGACATACATTCCTTCTGATTTAAAAATGAGTGGTGTGGAACAATTAAGAGACTGGAAAAACCAAATATCTGATCAAAAAGTTCATGTCCAAATAAAGGGTACTGTGATTTTTGAACAATTAATGGGAGGTAAGAAACAACGCTGCCCTAGACAGCAGTGTCATTGTTCAGGTAATTCAGGAGAGAGACAGGAACTCTGGTTTCTAACAAGTACCACCTATCATCTTAGAAGGTACGTTTCATCTATTAAAGTGACTTGTAGTATTTACAAGATATTTTGCTCACAGATGTATCCTTTATTAATGTCTCTTGGAGAATTATCAAAAGCATAGAAATAGAGTTTAAATTTTGATATTTTTATTTAAGAAAAATAGAGATGTGTGTATTTCTCTTTGGATTAGACATAATTGATGACTTCTCTTTTTATGAGATAGTTGACTAAATATTATAGACTGGAAACTCCAAATTACTCATCAAAATAAATTATAACAAAAATTCAGTGTTTTCCATGATGCTTTTTTAACTTGAACAATTTTTTTTTAAAAGCCAAAATTTTGAAGAATCTGTTATTAGACATGTGGCAATTCTTTTGGTTTTAGTTTCTTTTGCTTGCTATTGAATTTAAGTGAAATAAAATTTAACATTATTTTTAATTTAGAAAAAGATGATTTCCTGTGGGTGTTAGGATTGGGGTGTTTCCTATTTTCTTCACGTATTTTCCATATGTTTTCCCTTTTTCTTTCACCTACCTCAACCCTTCTCCTTGCACCCTGATTATTTGGGCGGCACTGTATGTTTAAACACTGGAGAGAAGCAATGTGTCTCCTATGATTGATGTATTCACTGATCACTGGATAAAATTGTCTATACCTCTCATTCTATACATATCTTATTTTCTTCATCTTCAAAATGGTGATAATATTCATTAATATTTGCCTTTTCCTGCTTTATTGGAATTCGTTGACTATCAAAATCCTGATGTAATCTTGTTGAAAAATTTATCATCACTGAAAGGATAAAAGCAGCATTCCTTTTCACTTATTATGGCTTATGCCAACTTTAATAGTTGTAAAAACATTTCTTCTTGTTCACAAGAATCTAATTGCCGTAATTGCAGCCTTGGTGTAGCAGGATACCAACACAACAGGGAAACTTAGCAAATAGACCTCAATTTAGCTTACTATATTTTACTGCCTCTTTAACTTTTACTTCTCCTGAAAATGAATGAATGAATGATGAATGCATGGACAAACAAATGAATTCAAGTCTGAATCTGAGTGTGATCTATCAATCAAAGCTCTATATGTATGCCAGAACGAAATACATATGAAAGTGCAATATGTGAAAGATATACAAGAAAATCTCTTCCCTAAACTAAGGAGGGAAATAGCATTTGGGGTACTATAATCGGAGTCTGTATGAAAGAAGATAATCTGGGTTATAACTAGGTCAGGTCAAGTGACCACATGAATTTTTCAAATGATTTGCCACTCATTGAGAACTGAAAGGAGATGAATTGCTTCAATATGGTATACTTTAATAAACCAACAAGTATCAAATCAAAGAATTTCACATATAAATTCCATCTTACGGGAGTCCAAAAGGACTTACCTTATGATATTGATGATTGCCAATGAATTTCCAAGAGCCCTAGATACTTTGGATAAAATTGAACTCTACAGCATTTAGTATGGATCCCCCTCACTCTATGACTTGGTATTCTGGGTCTACTTGTATTATTTAGGAATTACCAGTCCCTGGAGTGAAAACAGCTATAACATAATGGTCGCCTTCTTTAGCTCCCATGTTATTGTGTTTTCCATGGCCCATATGACCTTATTACAAGTTTTTAATTTTTTATATATGACTGGAGTCTCAAGAACATTGTAGCAATATCTAATCATAGTAGACGCTCTTGTTACTACAAAATTTAAGTGTATATTATTTACTTATTTTATTTATTTATTTTTTGGTGAGGAAGGTTCACCCTGAGCTAACATCCATTGCCAATCCTCCTCTTTTTTCGCTTGAGGAAGATTAACCCTGAACTAACATCTGTGCCAATCTTCCTCTACTTTGTATGTGGGATGCCTCCACAGCATGGCTGATGAGTGGAATATGTCCACACCTGGGATCCAAACCCACGAACCCCAGGCCGCCAAAGCAGAGCACATGGAACTTTAACCACTTGGCCACAGGGCCAGCCTTGTATATTTATTTTTTTAAATATAGATATTATATCTTATTTGACCTGCTTTCCTTCAGAAATTTCTCTTCAATTATTAAAAAAAAAAAAAATTACCTTCACTCAATTCTTAGTTTGAAAAAGTTAATGACCCGCCCTCCCCCCTGACTCTTGCTCCTGCATCGGCCACACTGACCTTTTTGATGTCCTGAAACACTCCAAACCTGATCCCACCTTAAGGCTTTTGCCTTTGCTCTTCCTATTCCCTATTCTGAGAAGACTCTTCCCAGATACATCTGTGACCTGCTCCTCCTGTCTTAGGGTGAGCTCATTAAGGAGGCCTTTGCACTACATTATATAAAATTTCCTGCGCTCCCTCACACTCCCTAATCCCGTAACCCTGCTTTATTCTTCTCCATAGCACTTATCACCATTTGATATATATGTACTTGCTTATTTATTGTTCATTTATTCTCATTCATTTTCCCACAAGAATTTAAGCTCACCAAGGACAGGCACTTTGGTGTGTTCACTTCCACATTCCTAGTGCCCAGCATGAAGTAAGCACCCAGTAAATAATCACTCTATCAAGGAATGCAGTCAATGATTAGTTATTTTTTTACTTTAAAGCCAATAAATATTTTAGAAGTAGGTTGAAGTTAAAGAAAAAATAAATCAACGTTTTCTTCTCTTTCGTATTTCAAGGAAAAATTGACCTTGTAGTAGGGGGTAAAAAAATTCAACAGAATCACAGATAAGGGCACGCTGAGAAAAACTGAGAAATTAAAGTTTGCCATAGAAGCCTTATTCTTCCCTCTCAGGAGATCTGGAGGGCGTTGCTGGCAAGACTCTCCATGCCAGCCATAAAAGCAGTGACACACAAATGCATTCTTCATGTCCTTTATTGTCTTCAGCTTATTGACTGGAGAAATGATGAATTTGAAGCTCTTATTTAGGACATATTTCTTACTGCTACTTTCAGGCATATGCAGATATGAGGATGATTCAAGTGTTTTTCGAACACATCTTCCATTATTGTTGCATAGACTTTGACTGCAGAGTTTGGCTGCAGACGTAACATTAACAGCGTAATGGCCCAACGGTCCTTGAACAGACTTTTGCACAGACAAGCATGCCTCCTGTTGGAAAAAAGAGATCTATTTAGTTGCTTTCCAAGTGTCGTTACATTATGCAGGTGGTATTAATGCCTTAAGTTTTCTATTTGGTAAGACTGAGGAGAAAGATCCATGTCTGGTTAGAAATACTATGACCTACCAACTCCATATCATTTTCAGGGGAAGACAATTACACATTTTCCCACTAGAGACTATTCCTTAATACAAAGAGATATTTGTAGTAACACTTTAAGAAGATAATAATATATATCGGATTTTTTTTTAATTTAACTTTAATTATGAAACATTTTCAACACTGAAAATGTTGCTTTATGTCAACATGAGGTCAGATTTTTCTAAGACTGCCAAGCTTTCCCAGTCTTCTCCCCATCTCTACAGAGATAACAGTTCTCCTGAAGTTGGGGGAGTAGACTTTGCATCCATGCTTTTATAACTTTACTACATATATACATGTAATTATGAACAATATGTAGTATTATTTTGTGCTTTTAAAATTTTGTATAAATTTATATCGTTTGGAATATTTTATTTTCTGCAATTTGCTTTTTAAACTTAACATTTTCTAAATTTTTTTTCATGTTGAGACATGTATCTCTGGTGTTTTCATTTTAGCTGTGGATCAGTATTTCGTAGTATAAATATACTATACTTTATTTATCCATCAGTCACATTGTAGGAGGTAGAATATAAAATATTATTTACAGACAAATGCCCAAGTCCCTGTACTCATATATAGTGGTCCCCCCTTTTCCAAGGGGGATACATTCCAAGACCCCCAGTGGATGCCTGAAAGTGTGGATAGTACTGATCCCTATATATACTATGTTTCTTCCTGTACATACATATTCATGATAAGGTTTAATTTATAATTTAGGCATGGTAACAATAACTAATCATCAACAATAACTAATAATAAAATAGAACAATTATAACAATATACTGTAATAAAAGTCATATGAATGCAGTCTCTCTCTCTCTGTCAAAATATCTTATTGTCCCATACTCATCCTTCTTCTTCTTGTGATGATCTGAGATGATACGTGCAATGCCTACATGATGAAATGAAGTGAGGTAAATGACGTAGGCATTGTGACATAGTGTCCTGGGCAAGATGGAGTAGGATGGCACAAGATTTCATCATGCTGCTCAAAATGGCTCTCAATTTAAAGCCTATGAAGTGCTTATTTCTGGAATTTTCCATTCACCATTTTCAGATCACAGTTGACCATGGATAACCGAAACCGCGGAAAGTGAACCCATGGATAAATGAGGGTCCAAAGATGCTAAGTAAGGTTGTCTTTCTACAAGTGTGCCATTAGGTGTTATTGATGTATCCACAACTTTGGGCTTTAACAGGAGGACACATTTCCACCTATTGGTGATTTTACTGCTCCTAGGATGGGCTAGCCTAAGTGAAACGATATTATCAGCTAACCCAGAAGCATCCAGCTAGAATCTTGATAAACACCTGCCTTTATCCATATAGGAAGGACTATGGGAAAATCCTAGTAGATTCATTAATAACATAAATTGAGTTTTCTATTAGTGCTCCAATTATTTTGATTAATATTAACACTAATTCTTAATTAAACTCCAATTAATTTAAAACACTAAGATATTTTCTCAGTAAAAAAGAGGCCCCAGAACAGTGAATCCATCTAGTAAGGATTTAGAGGGTTCCAATGGAAAGTCAAAGGCAGAATAAAGCTCCTAATGACAGGCAGCTGCACAAGGTATCGCTCTGGACAGTAACAGGTTTTGAAAATCCTATGTGGAATGTTTTTGTTCCAGGCACATTCAGTCTAGGTCAGCCTCATTCTATATTTAGGAACAAATGCTATTTTTAGCCAGAATGAGATTCCTTGTCTGAAGCATCTGAGAGGTTTCCAGGACAGATGGAATAAAAGAAAAACAAGCAAACCATTGAACAGAAAAAAAGAAAGGAAAAGACTGGGGGGAGACTGTAATGAAAGAGAGCATAGAACACAGGTAAACACGATCAAGTTCACCTTGGGCATCCCCTGTTCTGTCTCAGCCCTCTTCCTTGAAATACCTTCTTCACTTACTCCCAGGACATCACACTCGCAGCTTTTTCCTACCTCACTGGAGGCTCCTTCTTAGTCTCCTTTACTAGCTCCTGCTCATCTTCCCTGCCTCATAAACACTGGAGTGCCCCAGGCTTAATTCTTGGACCTCTTCTCGAGCTATACTCTCACTAGAAAAACTCATCCCATCTCATTGCTTTAAGTAGAACTCCCAAGTGTGTATTTCCCACACTCCATTCCTGAACTGATTGTATACCCACCTGCCTATTGGACCCCTCCACCTGGATGTCTCACAAGCACTTCAAACTTAACACTCTCTAATCTGATCTCCTGACTGTCTTCCCAGCCTGCGACTCTGGCAGCCTTCCCCATTTCAGCATATGCCAAGCCCCTCTTTCCAGTGCCCCAGGAGCAAAACCTTGCAGGTGCAAGTTGCATGGGGGATGAGGGATCTCAACAGCCCCTCATGCAAGAAAAAGCTGGCCCCTACATGGCAGCCATGCAGGAATACCTTAAAGAAACAAAAACAATTAGAAATGACACCAAATAAATAAAAATTACATTGCCCACTTTGCCTCCTCCCCAACCCTGTCTCTTGCCCCCGTCCTTGAAGCAAATGAACAAAGGGTCCGACCATACTCCTCTTCCCCATACCTGAGATCCAAATTTGGGATGTGAGGAGGAGGGGTGAGAAATTTTAACCTGGATAACAATAACCGACACCTATATGGCACTTATTGTATGTCAGGTGCCCCATTTTTAAGTGCTTTACATCTATTAATAATGTAATTCTCAGGGCTGTGAGATAGATACAATTATTCTTCCCACTTTACAGATAGAGAAATTGTAGAGTCAATGACTCGGTCAAGGTCACGTGTCTATTAGATGACAAAAAGTGAACACTGGAATCCAAGCAGTCCAACTCCAGGCCTCCTGCTCTTAACAACTCCATCGTGCTGACTTGTGCTATGCCAAATGAGAGAGAGACAGCTGTTCTTACATTTTATGAAACAAAAAATACCCGAAGATGGGACTATCTGTTAATACCTGGAAGTAAGGAAAAACTATGATCTCAGAATTTTCATGTAGGCAGTGAGACAGGAGACCAACAGAGCATGTTCAAAGTCAGTTGTGGAAAAATAAGTTATTTTGTGTGTGCACTACTGTCAAGAGTAGATTGTTAATAAATCTTTATACACATATGTTTTTCCTTCCATAAGCATTTTTATCATAGGTAATCAGAAGATAAAGAACTGTTTTTGGAGACTCCATCCTCCTTAGTGTGGATGAAATAATATTTATTTTTTTAATTTAGTATTCTTTTTCTTTTGTCACATCTATATTATATCATTTAATCTACCACAATCCCTGTAGAGTAGGTTTTATTTCAGGACTTTTTTTTTTTAGGTGAAGAAACTGAGACTCACAGAGATTAATAACTCGCCCAAGATTACACTCCTAGAATGTAAAAACTGAATTCTCACTTAGGGCTGTCTGATTGGAAAGCTGGTGTTCTTTCCGCACTTCTACTCGCCACAGTGGCTGGTACACAGTAGGTGCTCAAACAATGTTAGTCTCTGTAGTCTTTAAACTTCACTAAAGTCAGGTGAGCACATAATCAGCAACCGTTTGCCTTTGACATGAAAAATTAAAACAAAAAACATCTAGAATATATTCAAGATGCTGACAGAGCAATCACTGCTTACCTTTGAATTAGCGTACTCATATCCTCCCCACAATATTATTCCTGCCGCCCCCAATGCAGCACTCTCACCGATTGTATGTACTAAGTCCTCCTAGAAAAAAGAAGTACCGCAAGCAGTTTCTGCCCAACCATATTTAGCCATTGACAATTCAATCACAAGACTCAACCCATCAACTGTGGTAAAGAACACGTTGATAACATAATCTTTATTTCTAAAACAAAGGACTGTAGAGCAGAATTGGAAAAGGTAATTCTGCCTTGGATACTTACTTTTATTTGATATATATTTACGATATTCCAGGCGATATTCTAGACACTGAAAATATAATAATGAAACAAATCCTAGTTCCCGTCCTTGAGAGAGTGCTTTAGTGTGATGGTTGAGATAGATATGTAAACAAGTAATTATAGTATAATAAATTAAGCTCTATATTAGCACCTACAAGACACACATAGATTAGAAGAAATGCTTGATGCTTCCTCAAAGAGGCTGGGAAGGCTCCTTGAAGAGGTGAAATTTCAGATGGATCTTTGGAAATGAGTATAAATTCATAATACAGATCGGAGAGAGCAGAGTTTTGTGTCCAGTAGGAAGAATAGGAGCAGAGGCTCAGGTGTAGGAAAAAGCATGGTCCATCCAGAGAACTGCCAGTAACTCTTGTGGCAAAGCACAGGAGATCTGTGGAGAAATTAGGCATCTAAATCCTTGCATATAAAAGGATACAAATACAAAGAGTCTTTTATGCTATTTTGAAGTATTAGGACTTAACTACAAAAAAGTTTCGGTACTAGAAAGACAAAATTTGCAACTTTGAATGATATTTTTGGTTGTCACATAAAAAATGCCCTGGAGGGGGGAGTCAAGATGGTAGGCAGGGACACCAGTTAGGAGATGTTGGAAACTGTTCAGTGAGAAATGATAAGCACCTCAGCAAAGACAGTGTCAGTCCTTGTAAAGCAGAGGGAACAGATTGAAGAGTTATTTGGAAATTAAGATAGATGAGTCTTGGTTACCTATTGGATAATGGAAAGAGAAGGGAGGCATCCAAGTGACTTTCAAGTTGGGTGACTAAGGAGGTTATAATTCGCCAAGATGAGAAACTGAGGCGGTTATGTTCATGATTATAGACCAAGAGCAAAGAAGCAGGAAATAGGGAGAGATGAAAGAGAGAGCATGATTGATTGAGCAATCTGCATTCTTTCCTTCCCTGCGAGGTGTGGAAAATCAGAGATCCTGTGCAAAGGTGGCGTATTCAAAGACCAGACTGAGAAAACGGCCATACTACAGCGAATCTTTCCTCATTATAGGAAGTCTCCCTTGATACTAGTACTTGTGTTCTGTAATTTGTCTAAGTAATACAACAAGAAAGGAAATCATTCTTCCATTATACTAACTAGTACCTCATTCCTTAAACATAAATCGTCTCTTATTTAAATTGAGACACTTCTGAAAGAAAATATCAAGAAGAGTGTTTTAAATGATTTCATTGAAAAGCTATGTTATTTAGAAAATAAGTGAGAAAGATCCATACTGTTTGTTGATAGTGAAACATGGAAGGCAATAGAATAGTATTAAAACACTTCAATATAGTAACATTCAGGTAATTCTATAGTTTTGATGAGGAGGATATGTCATCTATTGATTTCTGAAGTAGAACTCAGAAGTGATTCTTAAACTTGACTTCTAAAGTCTAATAGTGCAAAAAATGGGAAAGTTATGAACAAGACTTTCATTAAAATGTGGTTCATATCATTCTCCCATTTTCTATAAAGATAAAATATCTGGCTGTATGAATTATCTTTTTCTACTATTATAATTAATAATATATCATGCCTGACGTATTTTAGGCACTCAATAAATAATTTTTGAATGAATAAACATAATCTAGTCTTTTTCCCAAAAGGAGTTGAGAAAGTGATGTGGTTTGAGAGATCTGTTATTTGAGAAATAAATTATTCAGAAGACTTTGGTAGATGGCTGATGTCTTCAAAATATCTGGAGAACTGAAAGAAGGATTTGATTTATTCTATGTTGCACCAGAAGGTAGAATCAGAAGTGGTGGTATGAGGTTATTCAGAGACAGAGCAGACTCATACTCAAGAACTTTCTAGGATTTAATATTGTTCCAAAATGGGAGATTTCCTCTGGAATAGGGAGAGTCCCATCAAAAAGTACTAAAACAGAGGCCAGGTAAGAAACAATCTACGTTTGTATGAGAAGTGGATTAGATACTCTGAGACCCTCCAACTTTTTGTCATGATACTATGATTCTTTTCCTCCTAAACTTATTGAACAAACATTCCATTTTGAATAACCATGAGTAATCCTGCAATGATAGAAATGTTGAATTTAATTAACAGTGTTTGGATCAATAGATTTTATTCTGAAATATTTGAGAAAGAATTGATACTGCTTTTAAATGCCCTTATCTCAAATATAAGTGGTCTAAGAAAGTGAGCTGTGAGCTTTCTATCCACTGGCCCTGCTTTGTGTTGGGTACAGGAATAACAGAATTGTCAGACCACAGGTATGGATGCAGAATTGAAGGTTTCTTGTCTAGCCACCCATCCAATGATTGAATCCCTACAATAATATCCCATCTAAATGACAATCTAGCTTGAACACTTCCAAGTGTCTGCAAACTCAGTCTTCCAAACAAGCTCATTCTCACATCTCTGTGCTTCCTGCCTTGTGTTAAGTTTAAGGACAATCAATGTCTATCTGTTTATATAAATCACTTTTAATGCCTTGACATTAACCACCAGATGACACTGTAGACTCTTAAAGAAAAAAATCAACAGAATTTATGTTATTTTTCAGTTAACCCAATCAGCTAAAACATAAAAATACAATATAACAAAAAATATAGCTGGTTAATAATTTAACAAAGCTGTATTTTATATATTTTTGATTTAGAAAATTGTTGCCACTCATTTATATTAAAAAGGTGATTCTGAAATTTTTCCCTGGTTAAAATTAATCTATCTGTTACATGATTTAACTCAAGCTTAGCAACTGTTCTGTAGGAAACCTCTGTAAGTGTTAAGCTGGTAAGACTCATCACCTAAAAATGCTAAGTAAACATCTAATTGTCAGTGACACTGTTTAAGAATTGGCTTGACATTCGAAGAAATATAATAATAGAATAGTGTTCTATTATTAAGGGAAAAGAAGCATCCTAAAACATTTTTTCCTGGATTTTATATGTAGTCATTCTACTAAATTTCCATTTTATTGGTGAGTGACTGTATTTTTTCTTACCTGTGACAAAGCTTCAAGGCTGTGCAAATAAAATGGTCTGGAAAAAATAAAAACTGGCAAAACATAGTCATGTGTAGCCATTTCAGCCACTCTCATGGCTTCTCTAACTCGATAATGAACAAATTTCAAAGCATTTAAGCTTGATTTCAATATTTTATCCAAATATATTGAGGTATAAAGTGCTGTGCTTTTTTCCCATAGCCACTGGAGCTGGTCATTGTGGAAAATTTCATCATTTGGGCATTTACCTGTGTAGATCTGTGGATTTATCCTGTAGTCATAATTGTAGCAGTCTGGATAGAGATAAAAGCCCCATAAACATTTTGGTCTCATTTCCAAAGCCAGTGCAAGAGTAGTGTTCATAAAACTTCTTCCAGCATTTTCAAACTCCTTTTGGGCAACTGTTTTCACTTTCATTTCTGACCAATCAGGATGGTGGTTTCTAGTGAAGACTAAGGAGTAGTTTTTATGTATCATTCTATTGCCCCAATTTCTATCCCACTGAGGTTTCCAGCTTTCCCAGTCAATGACAACAAGACTTTCTGATCTCCACCAAGGGACAATTTTTGCAATGTCATCAGCAGTCTTCCTAAGGTGTTTAGAAAGGCTCATATTCTGTGGTATCCCTCCATTAAAGGATTTTCCATCTTGAGAGAAATAAGGATAATACCCTAATTGATTTGGATAAATTATGGCAATTGTTGATCCACTCTGAGTCTCTAAGGGATTTGATAAAATATTAAATAAAGGAAGATTCAGATCCACGTTGAAGAAATGTTCACACTGAATTGTTGGAGCAGCCCAGAAAATGTTGAAAGGTTGGTGCTTAATCACTGGAGGCATCGCTGGTTTGAGGGCAGAATGAGTGAACACGGTCAAGAGCAGCAGCATTCCTAACCATGCCACCAACGGGTTACACATAGCTTGTGGTTTTCACCATTACAGCAGTCTCCCTCAAAATAAAAAGGAGAAAAAACTTAGACGTGATGGAGTCAAATGTCCCTTTAGTTTTATACCACACAATGAATAGCATATCAAGTAAACTCAGGGTGGTGTTTAAGCTGTTCTTTAAGTGATAGACCAAGTTTTTTTAAAAGATTTATGAGGTTTATTGACATCTAGGTCTAATTTATAGTTCCATCTGAACAAGGAAGTAAAGTAATCCTTTTTTTTTAAACTTGAGCTGTGAAAAAAAATTCAGTGAATAAAACTAAAGTAAGAGTTTTCATTCAAATCTCCAGCTATGCAAACTCTCTACCTGTTAGGTGTTCCGGTTTTGATTTCCTATTGTTCCAACTACATTGATTGAAACCATCCTGTAATAACAAACTTTTGGTTATAAGGGAAACTAGGAAAGAAAGTATAAATTGATAGCCATATCTCCTTATTGATTCCCAGAAAAGTGACTCCAAGAACACGCCCTATTGAAAATTAACAAATATTGGCATTTTAACAAATATTAAACAGAACAAAAAGAAATAACAAATGGCACTGACAGTAAGCAATACCTTGCTTGCTATTTGAAACGCACTGGCTTCATAAGTTTGTCCATCTGTTTGTTGTTTTCAAAAGACAGCAGTTCCCCTTGGAATTAGCATAGGCTGAAATAGAAAACAGATCGATATGGCATTTACCTGCTGTTGATTATGGATTTTGGTGTTATCATCTTCTCTCAGGTATGTAAATAAGCCTAAAAACCTATTAGTTCTTTAAGTCCATGACTTTGCCTTGAAGAAATTGACTATATTTTCATTAGCTAAATTCCAAATGAAACCTGGCTCTTTAAGTCTTTTCTAAATCGTCAGTTGAACCAAAAACTGCCAAAGAATCTTTCCAGAATACAAGAACTATCTAATAATTGACACATTCCAGCCAACAAGATCTCACCCTGAAAGCAGTGAGGTTGAAGTTGTATACCAAAATTATTTTATCATGTACATACTTTTTTAAATGAAGGAATTTTAAAATAAAACAAAGGATGAAATATACTCAGCATCTTTTTAAGAGTCATATGTTACTTTTTATATAGTTTTTGCTGTGTGTCTTTAACATATTAAATGCAGGACGGATACCAATCAAAATCACATTTTAACTCTTGCAACATACCCCTCCAAGTTTGTAAAGAACCTTGGCTAAGTCATACGCTCTCTGAACATTGAATTTTTAAATCAACAACTGAGAATGATAATTTACTCTTTTAAATAAAGTAGATATTATTGAGACAACTGACTTCCTGAGGAATTTGTGTTATGGCACCAACCAGATGAATCACCAAGTCAACAGAAATGACTCCAACCCTTCGCTCTTCTTCAACCGAGAGGTCTTAATGGGATCCCCCTTCCCCTAAAAAAGTCACAATAACCCTTCTTCTTAACTTTGTCTGGAATTTAGGGAAAATATAAGGGCACCCACTATCCATAAATATTGCTCTTTATTTCCCTCTTCTCATGACGGCATATATGGTACACATGTTTAACAAATTATGACACCCTTGGAAAAACAATCTTTGTTAAATGTCATATCACATTTAACTTTTTAGAGACAAAGTTGCTAAAAATCCAAAATATTGTGTTAGTAAAGTCCAGTAAAAGTTTTCTTTTCTGAAGGATTATAATCATGTTTTCTATGTATATAAAAGTTACACAATCTATCTTTGTCACTAGCCTATGGGAAACTTATTCCTTTGGCATTATCTTGGTCCCCCGTGTGCGTTTTATAATAAACTTCTACTACAGTAACAAAATTATGCATTATGAATAGTATGATTTTTTATATATAATTAATTCTTTCTTCATGATGCTTACTGAGGTTTTATTCTATTTTCTAGCCATTTTTATTATTCAGAATGTAAAACTGATCTAAATTTTCTAACTTATATATACATACATATATACACATACATACATACACTTGCTTTTATTCAGCAAATCTTCATTGAGTATCTGATATGTTTCAGGCAGTGAGCCAGGTCTAGGGATACAGTGGTGAAATCAATTTGCAAGAAGTTATAGATACCTAAATGAAAGATGCAAACCTGTAAAACTCCTAAAAGATAACATAGGAGAAAATCTAGAAGACCTTAGGCATGGCAATGATTTTTAGATACAACACCAAAGACAATCCGTGAAAGAAAGAATTGATAAGCTGGACTTCATGAAAATTAAAAACTTTTGCTCTATGAAAGACAATGTCAAGAGAATGAGAAGACAAACCACAGACTGGGAGAAAATATTTACAAAAGACCCATCTGATAAAGGAATATTATCTAAAATCTATGAAGAACTCTTAAAATTCAACAATAAGAAAATGAATGACCTGATTAAAAGTTGGCAAAAGAGCTGAACAGACACCTCGCCAAAGAAGACATACAGATAGCAAGCAAGCATATAAAAGGATGGTCCACATCATATGCAATTAGGGAAATGCAAATGAAAACAACAATGAGATACCAATACACACCTATTAGAATGGCCAAAATCTGGAACACTGACAACACCAAATGCTGGGGAGGATGTGGAGCAACAGGAACTCTCATTCATTGCTGGTGAGAATACAAAATGCAACAGTGACTTTGGAAGACAGTTTGGCGGTTTCCTACAAAACTAAACGCAGTCTTACAATACGATCCAGAAATTGTACTCCTTGGTATTTACCCAAATTACTTGAAAACTTAGGTCTGCACAAAAACCTGCACAAGGATGTTTTAGCAGCTTTATACATAACTGCCAAAATTTGGAAGCAACCAAGATGTCCTTCGGTAGGTGAATGGATGAATAAAGTGTAGTCCTTCCAGACAGTAGACTATTATCCAGTCTTAAAAAGAAATGAGCTATCAAGCCATGAAAAGACATGGAGGAAACTTAAGTGCATATTACGAAGTGAAAGAAACCAATCTGAAAAGTATTCCACCTATATGATATTCTGGGAACAGCAAATCTATGGAGACAGTAAAAAGATTTGTGATTTCCAGGGGTTCGGAGGAAGGGAAGAATGAACAGGTGGAGCACAGAGGATTTTTAGGGTAGTGAAACTGTTCTCTATGATACTATAATAGTGGATTCACACCATTATGCATTGTCAAAACCCATAGAACTTACACATCGGGAGCTAACCCTAAGGTAAACTGAGAGCCAAGTACAGATTGATGCCTGTCAAGTAAACACTTCCTCCGTCTCCCCGCAGCCCCTTGCATCCACCGGCTTCCACCCTGAAGAGGCCAGCAGCCTAGTATATGGGAGGAAGTACTTAACAAGAGAATGGAGGAGTGAAAAACACATCCTTTTTCTCATGGGCATTATGTTCCCAACAGGTTTAAGCCAGAGGAAAAAGAAAAGAGTGAACTTCTTGTTAAACTTCGAATTTAACTTTACAAACTCAATCAGTGACCCAAGTGCCAAAATCTGGTCGTTGTAACTAGGGATCTGTAGACGACTGCTCCTTGGAGGGGTCTGGCCTCAACTTCAGTTTAATTTGATGGCATGTGCTTCAACAAATTGGAGTTTTCCAATCAGTTGCTAATGGAAGCACAATGGTCCCAAGCAGCAACAAGGAGATACCTGCTCCTTCCCTGTGCAACAGGAGGTGACAGGTGAGAGAAAAAATAACCAGCAATTAAGAAGTTTGCAGGGGGAAATGTCCTGGAGGTGGATAGGGGAGATGAGTGCACAACAATGTGAAGGTACTAAATGCCGCTGGACTGCACATCTAAAAATGGTTGAAATGCTAAGTATTCTACTTTTTTAACTACAACTAAAAAAAATTTTAAAGAGTGCTGCAGGGGAAGCAAAGGACAGTAAGTGTTCTATTATAGCAAGAAAATAAAGAGACCATTCAGAAAAGAGGTGTATGCTCTAGGGGATTTTTTTGATGGCAAAGTTTAAGTTGAAGGACATAATGGACAAGCTGGCCAGGTCAGAGAGTGTTGTGAATTTGGCCCTATGACAGGGTGTAGAAAGGAAAATATAAGTGATGAGAATAAGCTGGGAGTTTGAGCTTTATGCACTAAAGGCTTGATGGAATGAGTTCTGATGGACTCTCAGAGGGAGATAATCAATTCTAATTATAACCTCCTACTTGTCATTGTATCTTAGATACTTTCTAGTGAAAAGTATTAGGGAGAGAGGACACCATTTTGCCAAAGCGTTCAGTTTTGTCGGCCCCTTTTCAATTCTGCTAAGGACAGTGGCAAAGGTGAGAAAGATGTGGTTTTACCATGCTTTTCATTATACAATTTCTCCAACTGAAATGTGAACAAATTATGATGGTTCTAAATATAGATGTATGTGTGTATATATACATATGCAATTTATATATATTAGAGTTGAAATTTCTATATAATTGGGGATTTCATTCTCTTTTTTTTTGGTGAGGAATATTGGCCCTGAGCTAACATCTGTTGCCAATGTTCCTCTTTCTGCTTGAGGAAGATTGCTGCTAAGCTAGCATCTATGCCAGTCTTCCTCTGTTTTATGTGGGATGCCACCACAGCATGGCTTGACAAACAGTGCTACATCGGCGCCCAAGATCAGAACCTGAGAACCCCGGCATGCCAAATTGGAGCATGCAAACCTAACCACTACACCATGGGCTGGCCCCTAGGGATTTCATTCTTTCCACTCAATGACAGCAAATCTTGTGATGTCTCCCAGAGAGATAATATTTCTTACATATGATGAAATCACCAATCACTAAGCTTATTATGATAATACATTATTAACTTAGGATCCAATAAAAAAATTGCAGTGGAGTTACTAGTTTAAACCAATAAAGGTTTATATCTACACCATAGAGCCTCTTACGATGTGTTGTGGGGCATTCCAGGCATAGATGAAATTTTCTCTCAGGATGGTTTTTGTTTGCATGAAAGTGTGGAACCCTATTGAAGGCATCCAGCATAGATAGAATTTTTTTTAACCTGCAGGTTATTTATAGTTTTGATTTTCTCAGAGAGAGAGAAAGAATAATAGAGTTTTCTAAAAAGAAAAAGAGAAATATTGATTAAAGCAGATTTGACTCAATAGAGTATTTTACTCAAATTCACTCATATTTCCAATTCTAACAAAATGACAAGGCAGCTCAAATTCCAATTATTTAAATTTCCATACAAGAAAACATAAGGAAGTAATAAAAATTCTCTATAAAGCATATGACTTTGTAATTTCTCGAGAAATAAGTAGGGAAATTGTTATTTATCAGTAGGCTTTAAATTTAAGGAAAAGAAATTATATGAACTATTAAAAGAGAAACTGAGGCATATTAAAAATTTTAAGTTTATTTGAGCAAAAACCGATTCAAACTGGGCAGTTTCTGGGGCTGGCCAGTGGCGTAGTGGTTAAGTTCATGTGCTCTGTATTGGTAGCCCAGCGTTCATGGGTTCAGATCCCAGGTGATGACATATGTGGCACTCATCAAGCCATGCTGAGGTGGCATCCCACATACAAAATAGAGGAAGATTGGCAACAGATGTTAGCTCAGGGCTAGTCTTCCTCACCAAAAATAATAAATAAATAAATAAATAAATAAATAAATAAATAAATAAATGATGAGGCAGTACCAAACAGGAAGTGGTTAGGAGTGCTCCAGGGACTTTTATAGCAAAAAGGCAGAAGCAAAGTATTGTTGACTGGCTAAAGCCTAGTTGGCTGTTTGTGATTGACTATCCTTAGGTTTCAATTTCATAACCTGAGGCATTTACAGGCTTAGATTCTGGTTTGCTTACATAGGCCACCAACACATTAGAGCCACCTCAGTCTAATGGCCTCCTTGTTTAATTTAACCATGTTAATATTATTTCCACCCCCCACACCACTGCCACCAAAAGGTCCAGGGGCAGGGGATCTGTAGAACAATCATAGGATCAACAACGAAGGGAATCTTGTAGAACAGCTGCACCAACCTTGTGCCTTCCCATGCCTTCCATGCAAGGAGCACCTGGCTGAGGGTTTTACACTAAGCTGAAGCCTTCAGAACTCCTGTCTAAAATGTGGTGGACTGAAAGTTGCAATCTTCTAGTCACATGGTTGGCTCCCCTGGCAACTAGCCTCCATCCTTAGGTGCAGGCCCCAAAAGTCACCTCATTAACACAAAAAAAGACACCTTTATGGCTCTCATCTCATAAGTAAAAGCAGTAGACAGGAGCAGAGGAATGCAAAGGTGCTGATTAAATTAGGATGTTCTCTCTCTCTCCTTTCTCTCGGACTCCTCAAGGTAAAAACCAGAGAATGCAATCAAGGTGAAACACTGGATTTGCTGCTAATCACTGATGAGGGTCCTCAGAGCACTGGGGTTGGTGGTATTGCTACACATGTGAAGCATTTATCCTCAGTGGCAAGTCAAGTCAGGAAACACATGTGCATAACCAACCTCACCATACATTCTTTACAAAAACAGTGTCATGCCATGTATCCTGTTCACTGCTGTGCTGTATTCACATCAAGTGGGTGGTGCCTTGTGTGGATAATCAGCTCAGTTATAGACAGGGAAAAGTTACATTTTAGGGGCCAGCCTGGTGGTGCAGCGGTTAAGTGCGCACATTCCACTTCGGTGGCCCGGGGTTTGCCAGTTCAGATCCCGGGTGCAGACATGGCACCACTTGGCAAGCCATGCTGTGCTAGGCGTCCCACATATAAAGTAGAGGAAGATAGGCATGGATGTTAGCTCACGGCCAGTCTTCCTCAGCAAAAAGAGGAGGATTGGCGGCAGACATTAGCTCAGGGCTAATATTCCTCAAAAAAAAAGTTAACATTTTATTAGTATGTACAGATAAGTTTAATGGGAAAAAAATTGTGAATTATAGTATAAGGATAAGACATATACATTACCTACATATCACATGAAGTAAATGATTTATTAGTTCCATAAATCAGACATACCTAGAATGCCATGTGAGTTCACAACATGAAGACACCAAATGTGGTTAAGATCTGAAAAATCCTCAAGCTAGAAGTCATATTTAAGGCCTGAAGCATAGGCAGAATTTCAACAGCCTGAAATTGCAAAACGGACTCCAGATGGAGGCAATGACAAGAGATAACATACAGGAGAAGAAAGGCAAAAGGCATGTACAAATGGTAACAGACGTTGATTTTTGAAATGTTTATATCTCTAGATGGAAAATTCTAGCAATCAGGAATTTTTCCAGGAGTATAGAGTTGGGACTCTTCTGTGTTGAGGTGATGGTTGATTTAGAGGAGGAAAATATCCACAGAGAAGAGGTGAGACCTGAAGATAGAATTTTGAGGATCACCTACATATATGTTGAAGGAGGAAGAAAAATATCCACTAACAGAAGGAAAAAACAGAAGTCATGAGATAGTTGGGAGGACAATACAATGTACCAAAACATGAGGGACCACAAGCATTTGAGGAAGGCAGTGAGCTGTGGAAGATGAGAACCAAGAAAAGGCTATTCGCTGAGGCAATTAGATGCTGATTAGTGACCTTCAGTATAGCAGTTTCAAAATAGGAAGGAGTGTAGACGAAAATAATCCATAACCAATCTATAAATGAAAATTTGGCAGAGTTTATTCTGAGCTAGAATGTAAGGACCATGGCCCGGGAGAGTCCTTCCACAAAGGAATGTAACACTCCAAAGAAGTGGGGGTATACAGGGTGGTTATATACCCTCAAAGAGGGTGTTTCACATGTGATTGAAATGTCCCTCTTACAATAGTCACAAGATTGCCCTGTCGGCACAGCATCTGATGGATACAGCAGGTAGTGGGTCTGCTATCTCCGTGGGCGCAGCAGGAAGCAAGTCTATTGTCTCGAGCTGGGTGGTCACAGGTAAGCACAGCAATCAGTTCCTAGCCTAAGGAAAGATGCTTAATCTTTAAGGAAATGCCAACTTTGGGAGGGGGAGGGAAGTTGCACCTTTATCTCAAGGACCTTTGTTCTTGCCATAGGGAATGTCTAAAGCAGATATACAATGCATGCTCAACAGCCACTGTCAGGCCCTTTTGGAAAAACAGGGTCAGGCCGAATTAGGTTTATCCCAAATGGCTTCCTTATATACTCCAATATATCCTATTGCTTGCCATTTCTATTTGTCAGGAGTTTATGAGTAACTCAATTCAGTGAAGGCAGTATTATCCTTAGATTCAAGTGTAGTCTCCACAGCCTCTTAATTTCTCTCCCTAGATGTCCTTCAGCTAGAGTGGAGGGAGGATTCCTTCTCAAGAAGGGACTCCTGGAGGGTACAGGCCTCTCAACTTTGGGGTACTCAACTGAATTTACTCCTGAAGAGCTAAAGGAGGAGACTAGACTGACACTAGATTTAGAGACTTGATAAATAACCAGGGGTGTGGAGCTTGGTGTCTTTTAGTTCTGAAATACTAGCACAGTCAGTTTTGACAGATTTGAGAGATAGGGGTAACGCTGGCTAATACAGTAGTATACGACTGCAGATGTTTCATAATCTAAAAGATATATTGTAGTTGGAATGGTACTCCATCTTTCATGATTATTTATTAAGCCATCTTATTATCTCAAGCAGTTGAAAATAAGTATTTGCTAATATTTAGTTTTGCCTTGAGTATATTTTATTTCTGTCTTTTAAACTAAAGATTCAGTACCATAGAAACATCTATAGGGTGCTGAAAAGTAACATATACTTAAACTGCACTCTTTTCTAGGGAAATTTTTAAAAGAAGAAAGAACAAAACAATAACTTCCCAACTTGGGCTTTACAATTTGGATAATATTTTTAAATTTAGATTAATAATAAATGTAGTTCAAGAGTATGCAAAATAAAGTAGACAGAATTTGATTTATTTTCTAATAAAAGCCCCACTAATTGATGCAAAAAGGCAAGAGCTCAATTTAAATTTAATTAAACAGAAGATTCTCAGAAACAGAGAAGGCATCTTTTGATGAAACGTAGAATGAGAATCTTTCATTTAAAAAGAACATTTTACCTGAAGATTATGAAAAGATTTACAGTGGAGGGAGCTGTGGTGAAGAGAGGGATATGTTCAAATTTAATTTTCCGAAAGTCCATATGGACATTTAAAATTAAAATTATCAAGCAACAAATTATCATTTTATGTAATATCAGAAACTTCTGCAACAAGCATCTGGGGAAATCTTTATTTTTGGAAGTATCAAGCCTTACATTGGTTGCTTTGGCAGTAATTACACTTGGAGATTACATGCTCAATTTCTTCTCCCAATTTCTTCTCCCAGACTCATCAATCAGCAAAATCACTCCTCCCCAGGGGAGGCATAAGAGAAGAGGTAGAAACAAGATAAAAGCTTTCCTTCCATACTATTCTGGAAATTCCCTCCCCTCTAACAAAAACCATGGGGGAAAATGTGCTCCCTAACACCGTCTGTAGGGTGACCAGGTGTTCTGGTTTGCTGGGGACAGTCACAATTCACACCCACTGTCCTAGGGTGATTATTAGTAGTACAACTTTTAATTCTCAGAACCCTCCGAATTTAGAAAATAAATTATATGGACACCCTACGTACGTAGAGATTACTCTCTGTAGACTTATGAGAAGAGTAATACGAGAAACAGAAGTTTCATAATATTTCCCACTTAGCCTCCAAAACGGAGGAATGTGAAACTGAAGAAAAAGATTATAAAATCAAACGTAAGAAAATTGGTGACTTATCAAGTAGATAGGATACTTTGATTTATTAACTTTATTCTTATATATGAGAGTTGGTTTAAACTGCTGTGAAATCAATTAAACAAGGAGGCTGACTGCCGTGGCTCCAAGGCTGTGGCAGCCGACATCAGCAAGCCAAAATCCAAGACTGTAAATGCCTTAAAGTTGCTAAATCAAAATGCTAAGAACAACCAACCGCGAACAGCCAACTAGGCTGTAAGTTAGGGCTAAGTAATCTCCTTTCTTTGCTGCTGTACCTTCCCTGCGTCTTTCACCAGTTCCTGCCGAAAGAGCCCTCCTAACCACTTACGGTTTGGTGCTGCCCAATTCCAATCAGTTTTTCCTCAAATAAACTCTTAAAATGTTTAATATGCCTTTGTTTATCTTTTACTGCCACTTAGAAATAAGAGTATGTTTTCATTTACTTTTAAATTTAACTGTAGAATTGTTAGTCATCTTCAATAAACTAATTCGTACTTTTTTCCCCCTCTTTCTCTCCATGAGAGAAAAGGCTTCATATAATCTTTGGTTCAAGTTAATAAGTACGCAGAAATATTTCATCTATTTTTAAGAGAATATTGAGACCCATATATGGAAAATAGAGCAAAATTCCTTTTCTGGATTAATAACTCCCAATGTCACCATCCCACCCCTACTCAATGCCACTTAAATTTAAAAAAAAACAATAGTTTTTAATAAGATTTATTCAAGTGCCTCACTATGGAAACCAGAAGTGAATGAGAAATAATATGAATAAATGCCTAAATTAATCATATTCTCATGAGCCAACAAGGGACAAGGAAATGGTTGGTGGGTAAAGGAAAATTAGTGACTCTTCTTCTTCAAGGAATTTACCATCTTGTGGATGAAACTGACATAGAGAACAATGTTGCATAATAAATTATATTTCAAAATAACATTGAGATTTAAAATGGGTGAATATTACACTAGAAAGAATTTTTAAAATGCAGAGAAACAGAGTGACTGCATTCTAATTAAATCATAGCAGATGATAGACTTGTTTAATTTTTTAAGTACCAAAAGGAACCTCTACTTTTACTTTATAATGAAGTCCCATAACAAAAAATGTATTCAGAAAAAAATTCATATTAGGATTGAAGTCAAAGAAAGACCTAGTTTCAAATGCAAGACATTCATTTGTAGAAAAATATGTCTGATAAAAAGAACAAAAAAACATGGAGCCAAAATGAATAAACGAAAAATAATTAACAAAGATGTTAACAAAAGGATTCACAATTGCCTTTCACAGTATTGTATTTTTTAAAGTGCTAGAAAAATAAGCCTTCTGATAAAAGAGTAGGGAATTGAAAATATTGCTAAAAGGAGCTATGAAAATAAATAATTTTTTCTGTGTTGCCTTCTGACAAGAAAATTAAAGGAAACTTGCACTTAATAAATAACAATGTCTTTACCTAAGGCCATAAGGGAAAGGAAGAGAAGAGAATCCATTGAATGTGAGTCCTTCAGAGGGAAATAGCACTGCTTTAACAATACTAAAGGAGTTTGTAAAGAATCTAGTGATGTACTTAGAGTTAACCCTGACAAATGTGGGTCCCTCACCTAAATTATTGTTACAGCTCCTTACAAGCCTCCTGGCTTGTACTCTCATCCCCTCCAGTCTAGTTGCAACATGGCAGCCACAGTGTCCTCTTAAAAACCCAAGTCGGATCAGGTCACTCTTCCGCTCAAAGCTTTTAGACTATTCCCTGTGTCCTTCAGAGTAATAATTAAGGTTTCACAGTATCCTGGAAGGTCCTACCTGATTTGGTCACAGTGACCTCTCTGACTTCTCCTGTCTCTCTCCCCTGGATCACACTAGTCACACGGGCATGCTTGAAGTCCCTGCAACAGACCAGGCCTCCCTCAGAGCCTTTCCTCCAACTCAGCAGTTCTCAAAGGATGACCCAGGGATCCCTGTGAGTCCCTAGGACACTTCTGGGGAATCTACAAGGTCAAAAATAACGCAAAAGCTCTTTGGGGTCTTCAACAAATTTTAAGAGTGTACAAGAGTCCTGAGACCAAAACATGGAGAACAACTGCCTGAGCTAATCCACTCCAGCTTGGAGTGCTGTTCCCTCAGATATCTGCTCGGCTCAGTCCCACACCTCCTTCTAGACTTTGCCTATACTTCACTTTCCCCATGAGCCCTACCCCGACCACCTCCTCCAAATCCCAGACTTCGGATTCTCCCTTCCATTTCTCTCTTCTGTGCCATTTATTACCTTACTACATACTATATAATTTACTTAAACATTATATTTATTGTCTATCTCTACAACTCTAGAACGCAAGCTTCCAAAAGGTTGACATCATGGTCTGTTTCGCCCACTGATCCATCCCAAGAGCACAGAAGCGTACCTGATACATAGTAGATGTTTGTGAGGGAATGAATAAATGAATGACAAAGAGTTGATTAAAATAGATTTCCAAGACATGTTGAAGTAATAGCTCTACAAACTAAAGCAAATAGTACATACACTCATCAAAATCTAATAAATTATTGGGGAAAATGCTTAAGTATCTGTAAACATCTGAAGAACAAATAATAATAAAACAGCAACATAAAGACTACAACTTTCTCTGTGAATCCATGGAGAAGGAGAGAATCTTTGAAAGCCCTTGTATCAGGAGTTATATGCTCCAGTCTGAGAATGACACACACTGCTCTCATCACAACTCATTGCTCACTAGCTAGAACGAGTCAGATGGCCCCAACCAACCAATAAAGGGATCAGAAAGTACACTCCTACTATTTCCTTGAAGGCAGGAAGCTGGAAATAGTTGATGAATAGCACCGTTATGTGATGAATTGTGTCTCAAATTCGATAAAACAATTTAATAACCAAGATTAATAAAATTTCTTGTGAAATTAGTCCAGAATATACAACGATTATAAAAAGCAAATAAAGATTAATTTCATTGTAAATAATAAGTAGTTTATTATTGACCTATATAGCAGAAAATAGGTTAAGATATGTTATATTCATCATAATGAACTTTTTTAATGGTTTGGACTCGGGAGCATGCATTCATTTCCCACATCTTTCCTCCTTCCTTCCTCCCATCTTCCTTCTTTTAGCAAATATTTTTTGAGCCCTTCTATGTTCAGCTAATGGTTCTAGGTGATGGAGATGTAACAGTGACTAGACAAGATTCCTGCCCTCATTGAGCTTATAGTCTACTAGGGGGAACACTGACAACAAATAGGTAAAGAGGATTTAAAAATCAAAATAGTACTAAGTTGTGATAAATGTTGTAATGGGGATAAACATTTGATAAAGAATAACTGGGATAGTCAGGAAAGGCTTTCTAAAGTGATATTTGAGATGAGATCTGTAGACTGTGAGGGAGTGAGACTTGCAAAGATCCAGAGGAAGAGAATTCTAGACACACAGAACACATGCAAAAGTGCTAGCGTGAGTGGGGAATATCAAAGAGTCCTGTGTGGTTTGAGCTGTAGGAGGAAGGAGAGAGAGGTGAGAGATGAAGTTAGAGAGGCAAGCAGAGACCAAACCACGCAGGGCTTTGATGACAAAGGTGATGAGTTTAGGTTTTGTTCTAAGAGCAATAGGAAGTCATGAAAGGGTTTTTAAAAAGCAGGGGATTGACAAGATTTATTTTATGTTTTTAAAAGATTACATTGTCTCCTGGGAGAAAAATAGAATGGATGGAGGACTGTTAGGAAGTTAAATACAGAAACTTGGTTTTGATGAAATTTGGATAACAGTGATGGAGAGAAAGGAATAGATTCATCACATATTTAATAAGAAAGCCAACAAGATTTCCTGCTGGATTAGATGTGGAGATAAAAGAAAAGGGAACATTCAAAGACTGAGGAAATCCGATGAACGGTGAGGTCATTCATTGAACTGAAAAAGGTAAAGAAGAAATAAATCAGAACTGTAGGTAACCAAGAATTCCTCCTTCAACATAGTAAATTTTATATGCTTCTTAAATATCCCAGAAGAGATGCCATATACTCCATACATTTTAAAGTTAACATTAACTTAACATTTATTAAGCACTTATTATGAGCACTGTGCTCATTATTTTATGTATGTAGGGGGCCATAAATTTATCATGCTATATTATATATTTTTTTCCTACTCAGATGTAGGGGATTCAAACTGAAGACCAAAGTAGTTGTAGACAAAATTAAAAAATTACATTTATATGTATGTATGTGTGTGTATGTATGTGTACATAAATATACATAAAATGTAATTGCTTTATTTTGTCTACAACTACTTTTATATGTAGATACACACACACATATATACACACATACATATATGTAAAACATGTATGTATGCATAAATTTTATATATCTATACTTGCATACATATATGTACATACAGAAAATTCATTGCTTTATTTTGTCCACAGCTACTTTGGTCTTTGGTTTGAATCTCCTACATCTAAGTAGGAAAAACATTAACTGTCCAATTCTGTTTAAATTTAATCCAATCCAACATGTTGACAAATAAAAATGGCAAGCAATAGGATATATATTGGAGTATATGAGGAAGCCATTTGGTATAAACCTAATTCGGCCTTTGTTTTTTCCAAAAGGGCCTAACTGTGGCTGTTGAGCACACACTGTATATCTGCTTAGACATCTCCTATGGCCAGAACAAAGGCCCTTGAGATAAAGGTGCAACTTCCCCCCACATTGGCCTTTCCTTAGGGATGAGCATCTTTCCTTAGGCTAGGAACTGATTGCTGCGCTCACCTTTGACCACCCAGCTCACCTGTGACCACTCAGCTGGAGACAACAGACTGCCACCCTGCTGTGTTCACTGAGACAGAAGACCTACCTGCTGTTTCCATCAATCGCTGTGCCCACAGAGCAGTCTCGCGACTATTGTAAAAGGGACATTTCAATCCTATGTGAAACATCCTCTCTGGGGGTATATAACCACTCTGTGCACCCCACTTCTTTGGTGCCCTTTCTTCCTTTGGGAAGAAAGGCCCCGGGTTATAATCCTCAGATTTAAGCTCAGAATAAACTCACCCAAATTTTCATTTGTAGATTGGTTATGGATTATTTTCATCGACAGTTCTTGGCATAGTTGCTGCAGGATTTCAGAGAAAGCCACTGGAGGCCACCTGGAATCTGCACTGAACCGGCATTCGGTACCAATAAGGGCCCATTGAGCACCCCGGATCACTGCATTCTTCAGGTGACCCTGGTGAGTTCTCCTGAAACCCAGACCTCCTTACTTTAAGTTGACAGTCCAAGAGTTTTATATGAGCTGGGTAAGGTCTTAAGACTAGAGGTTTGAGGGGTACCAGTACATTTCCTAGGTGGAGAAAAACCTAGAGGGAAGTTCCTAGGCCACAGGAGCCTAGAGGAACTTGGAAGTGAATGGGGAAGGCTGACGTTTTTAATTTGGCTTTAAATTAGAAAGAATTGTGTTTATAAAGTCTGAACAAACTGCTTGATAGAGAAATGAGAGACTGAACATGTTCAGCTCCAAAGAAAAGGGACACTTGCTTCTCCCGGCCTTTACCAAAAGGCGCCCTTAGGTGACTAAGAACCTCAGTGGGAGTGTAAGAGGATCAATCCTCAAGACGTGCACTGGTCCCATAGGGAACTCCACTCTCATTCACCGTAATTAATTACAGGCTCATCCGGGGACGCGCACATAAGGGCTGGTCACCCGCGCTCTGAGCCCCACGGTGGTTTTAGATCACCGGAGGAGAAACCGAGGCACGTAAGAGAGTGTTTACGACCTTTCTATAGGGAGTAACACTCACAAGCAGCACACTTCCTGACCCACTACACTGTCCTTAGAAGTTGTTCAGACTTTATAACAAAACAAAATTAAAAGAGAAGCGGGAAATCGAGCTTCTGAAACAGTCCGATCGGTTCCCGAATATGCAGCCTTTCCTCCAGACTCCGGTTGGCTTTGTGCTGTGATTGCAATTGCTTAACACAGGGGGATCCCAAGCCAGATTGCTAAGGCCAAAAAGAAAGAAAGAGGGAAAGAGGAAAAAAAACTGGGAAAACAAGTTTTTTCCACCTCGGTCTGCTATGAGAACAGAAATCTAAGGAAAATCTTTGTTCTATATGTCTGTCTGTCTGTCTGTGTCTATATATGTTACAAATGTGTGATACTTTACCTCCAGATGGTACAATTTCTAAAGAGCTCTATTCCATTGACTTAAAGTAAGTGCTTACAAAAAGTTTCTCTAAAAAGTTTTAACCCAAATGTCTTTCAAGTTAACATGACATAGATTAATCTTTGGTTAATGAAAGTTTAAGTTGTTGGTTTGATTGAAAAGGCATGCCCTCAAGAGTTGTTGGTATTTGCATATGATGCAGGCATGCACGCCTGGGTTTACTAGTCAAATAAGCTCATGTTGTCTGTTAGAAATTCATCAGCAAAATAATAGCTTTAAATGATCAGTTTTGTCTGATGTCTCATGAGGTTTTTGTGGGTAATCTGAACAAAATTGGTGGAAACAAATGATTTAAATAGATAAAAGTGGGTACAATAACTGTTTTATGGTCTGTATACTTGGAAAAAGAAACAGCTTCGAAATTCTTTTTGGTAACAATCTTGAGTTTTGCCAAGTTAAGTTAAATGATAAAAAATCTGAGTATCTGGGTCATTTTTGGATTGGATAGAACACTGAAACATTATTGCTAAACCTATCTAAGTTTATCTACTTTTGCCTTCTTATTGCAGAGAGGCTAAAAGTCTTTGGGTCTTTTACTGTAAAGTGTGGCATGTTTCTAGAAATTATGAAAAGTGTTTAGAATGCTGATATAAAAGACAATTCATAATTGCTTACCATTTTAGTGTTTCCTATGGTTTGTTAAAGGTTAAAGAGTTCTAATATATGTGATTAAAGCTGCTAGAAATTAATAAGAAAAACAGCTCTGTATTTAAGGAAAGTAAGGTGTAAGTTTTCAGTAAAGAAGGTATGAAAGGAATGGAATATTTTTGTTTGATGGGTTAAGAAAGATAAATTTGTCCTAAAGTACTAGGTGGAAAAAAAAAAGAAAGAAAGACTTTGGGACAGATTCTGAAGGCAAAAAGAAAGTTGTAGAAGGTTTGTGAAGGAGAAATTCTGAAAGGAGTTTTATGCCTGGTGAAGTTGGCTAAGATTGAAATGAATCTAATTAAGTAAATAGGTTTTAATATGAAAAAGTAAACTGGTACAGAAATTAAAATTTGGTTTTCTCTCAAAGGATAATTGTCTTGAACTTTTGGTCTGCTCTTGATAAAGAGGTTATAAAATGTGTTCCTTTGAGTAAGTCTACCTAAAAGACAAATCTGTTTTGTTAAAATAATGACTGAGGTCACTCTTAAGATTTTTGATTGTTTCTGTTGTCACTTTGTCTGACAGTGAGCATTGTTTGAACAAGTGTTTTAAAACCTTTTGATATTTTTGACAAGCTTCTCCCTCAAAAATATTCAAATCCTGAATGAAGGCTGTCTTTTAACCTGGTAGAAGGAGGAGGATTTCTCTGGGGATTTTCGGAGGGCCCCTGGGGCTTCGCAGAGAAATTTGCTCTCTCTTCCTATGAGGTGGAAGATTCTAAACTAATTAGGCTTATTTGGTCTGTTAAATTACATTGGAAGCATTGTCAGATAAGTGATGATAATCTTTCTTAGGTGGTATTATGTGGGTAAATGTTATTGATATGTGTTTTGAAAATTATATAACATTCCTAAATTCTGATCTGTCCTGGCTATCAGCCATAATTCTAATTATTAGTTTAAGGTGTTGTATATCACAGAAATAACCAAGTTTCTCTGTCAACTGTCATTTTTAAGTCTTTTGTTGTTTACAGTCAGTTATTGTTTTACTCTGATGCTTTTTGCTTTTGCAAATATGTCTCATCTTCAGAGACATTCATGGAAAAGACTCTGACACTTACTCTGGATTACAGTTTTCTGATAAACTTTCAGATCACAGAACTGAACTGGGTAAGAAATTACAGAAATGTAATGGAGAAACTGATGACCTCATAAAACTGCTAGTGGAATATTAAGATCAAGAACCGATTATACAGGACTGAATGAGCTGAGGATGATTATAATTTTTGTAACTGTTATTTGAAATATTGTTGATTTTTTTATGTTTTGCTTTGTTTTCTCAGATTTAAGAAAATCTTTTTCTCTTTTCTCTTATGCTAACTATGGCTTACAGCAATTTAGTGAAATTATACCTTTGTGAGCAAAACTGAAACATTTATCTTTTTCTTACTACCTCATCCCTCGAGAATTTGGAAACTCTTTGTGAGTATGGTTATTTCATGGCAATATAGTTATTTGCATAAGTTCAATAAGAATCTGTTCTCCTTATAACAGGACACATTTGTTATCTTACCAAAGCCTTGACTGGAATGTCATATTTGAGAGAAACATACAGACTCAGATATGACAATACTGCCTTTGAGGAATAAGGTTGACTTTGTGGAAATAAGCCACTTGGAAATACGGGCCTGGTACCTTGTTTACAGAGATTCCAGCAATCTTACCTGGTAAGTAAGGAAGCTTGCTTATCTGGCAGGTGCAAGGAAACTCAGAAGATTTTGGGGGACCTCGAGAAGAGAGGAATCCATCCAAATCTGTAGGTACTGCAGGTAAAATCTGAAGGCAAGTCCTTGGCTTGGCTTTTCTGGCCTCGAGAGGCCTTTACAGTTCAATCTGAGATTCCTCATAAAAAAAAATTCCAGCAAAGCAGATTTAAGAGCCTATATGATCAATTGCTATTCTTGCTGCACTTATGTAAATAATTGGGCCAAGTTTCTTGAAACTAAACTTATTTTGCAAATCAATTAGTCTTAATTTGGCTATCTTTGGTAAAAATGAGGGTGATTTTAGAGAGAAGACTTATGTTTCAGTGAAAAACTAAAATACACATTTGTGGATGTTGGATCCTAGTTCTGTTAATTGTCTTCGAAGCTTTTTTTTCTACCTGTGAACTGGACCGGATCCTGAATTCTTCTACTGAAACATCTAGTTACAAATCTCCAAACTAATGTTTTCAAGTTTTTCCCTCATTTTCATTTGGAATCATTGAGAATTGAGCATGCTTTTTTTCCTGAAGCCCTGCAAACTGAAGCTGAACGACTTGATAGAAAATTAAGAGAGGTTCCTGTCTGTTGCTGTGTAAGCTGTAAGCCACTCAGAAAGATACCTGAATGCCCGATGACATCATCAGAGACATTTCAAGCTGCAAAAAGATGCTTTGACTCTGACATCTAGAAGTCTTCTTGACTGCCTGCCCCCTGGACGCAGGAACTAATTTATAATTTGCTCCAACCATTAACCTTGCTACCTTGCTTCCAACATCACAAGGGGAGAAGATCACGACTGCATTCTATTGTTTAATTTGGTTTACAAATGAGTCTTACTTAAATAATAAGAATGTTATCAAGCTGGATGTGCTGTCCAGCCTCAAGAATGCCTGCTAGTTTCTGTTAACTCTGTTAACCCAGTAAAAAGATTTCTTTCTACAGGCTTAAGAAATCACCACGGAAGAAGAAAAATAATATATGTATAGGTTGCAACAAAAGGGAAAAACAATACTTTTGGAAACCTTCCTGATGCGGGGTCGGTGAGCCAAGGAGTCGAAAGAAAGATTTCTTAGACTCTCAAGATCTGGCAGTAGTGCTCTTTTATTTAGAGAATAGTATAGAATAGCATGGGGACAGGACCCATGGGCAGTCAGAGCTTCTGCTGCCGCCACTTCTGCTGCCCCGCTGGCATGGGGACAGAGCCCATGGGCAGGCAGAGCTGGTGTGTGGGGACAGGACCCACGGGCAGTCAGAGCTCCTGCTGCTGCCCCGAGTTGAGGGTTAGGGCTAAATTTAAGGCATGGGTATGTGAGTCATCTCTTTACAAGACAAAGGAAAAAAAGTTAAAATGGTACCAGTGCCGGTAGGGTCCGGCCATTGGGCGGTCCCACAACTTTTAGATAAGAATCAAACCGGATTGAGTAAATGGCAGAAGTCACCGCTCAAATATTATCTTCAGCTAAAGACAAAGGAGGATTTTGGGGTGGGGGGTCAGTTACATGAGGTTGCCAGACAGTAAACAACTTAAGTTCTTGCCTTCCCCATTAAGAGTTTCCAGAGATAAGGTCATCCCCCCTTCCTCCTGGCACAGAGAGGGAGGCATGGAGATTTCCTTCACAAATGCAATTGTCTCTGATCAAAGGGCAAGCAAATTCCACTCCTCAGGAGCCTGGTTCTCATCTGCAGTTTTAAAATTAACCAGCCTAAAAATCCTCATCATAAACCGTGTTTTAAAATTAAGCAGCCTAAAAATCCTCATCATTCCCAGTGGCTCATATAGCCTCTACTTGTTGTGCTATATGTCCAAAGTATAATCCAGAGAAGCCACTTCATGAGTCACAAAGCCACTTTCCCCTGCCTAAGGGACCCTTTGAGGTATGACAATTGGACTCTGTCCAAATGCCACCATCTCAAGGATAAATATGTCTTGTAATGATCTGCATGTTCTCACATTGTTTTGAGGCTTTTCCTTGCAGAAGAGCGATGGCTTTAGGTAAATTATTATTGAAAAGAATAAATTCCTGTTTGAGGAATTCCTCTCGAGTTACGCAGTGACTGGGGGAACTCAAATCTATTTGTAACATTTGGCAAATATTGCAGCATTTCTACTGTGCTTACCATCCTCAATCCTCAGGATTGGTAAAAAGAAGTAACTGCGCAACCAAAACTTAATTGGCAAGCTTTCAGAAGCATTCACTCTCTCACGGCCAAAAGCTCTTGTGCTAGTGCTCCTTAATCTTAGATCTATACTTTTTGTAAACATTGGCTATCTCCTTTTGAAATAATAAAACAGCCTATGCAATTAAATGAAGAAATATATGAACCAGCTTTGCTTAAGGGAGATATTACACTGTTTTCATGGTCTTATTGTGGTGCTTAAAAGAAATGAAAGATTTGTAGTGTAGGGGAGGAAGACATTTCCTCTTCCCAAATCGGGGTTCGTCTGGCCGGAGAATGAATTAAATTCACATGAGACAGAATAGTAAGAGAAAATTAAACAAAGCTTTATGAGGAACCATGGCCCGGGGCCTTTCCTCCCAAAGGAAGAAAGGGCACCGAAGAAGTGGGGTGCACATGGTGGTTATATACCCCCAAACAGGGTGTTTCACATGTGATTGAAATGTCCCTCCCACAATAGTCACAAGATTGCCCTGTCGGCACAGTGCTTGATGGACACAGCAGGTAATGATCTGCTATCTCGGTGGGCGTAGCAGGAGGCTAGTCGATTGTCTGGAGCTGGGCTGTCACAGGTGAGCGCAGCAGCAATCAGTTCCTAGCCTAAGGAAAGATGCTTAATCCTTAAAGAAATGCCAAAGTTGGGAGGGGGAGGGAAGCCAGTTACAGGAGGTTACCAGACAAGCACAATAAAATGCAGATTTAAGTCCTTGCCTTTGGCATTGATTAAGAGTTTCTAGAGAGAAGGTCATCTCCTTTCTTCTTCCTGGTACAGAGAGGGAGGCACCTTTTACAGATAGAGATTTACCTTACAAATGTAAATGTGTCCTAACAAAGGGCAAGTTCCACTCCTCGGAGCCTCCTTCCCTGTCCCAGTTTATCAAAAGCAATCAGCCTCAAATAATCCTGATGCCAAAGAGACATATCTTGGGGTGGCCAATTTCAGGTCCCCACAGTAGCTGATTCTTTCACAGAGAAGTCCCAGAACTTAAGGATCTTGGACCATAACCTGGAGAATTTGTTTATTGAAAAAGACATCAAACATAAGACTCTATACAGCCCTGTTGGAAAGGACAATACCAGGAGGAGAAGAAGACGACATCTGTTATAGACAGCTGTCCCAAGACTCCGGACCAGGCCTGTATTCCCAACCTTGTATCTCCTCAGTTAAACATTTGTTATGCTTAAAGTGTATACCTATTTTATAATTTGTTTGGAATACTATCATACTTAAAGAAAGGGATTAATTTGAAACAGAGTGGTCTTGAAGGCCAGGAATTTATCGAGTGACTCCTAATGGAACTCAGCGGTTACGTGGAACAAATCTTTGGCCTTCGCTACCACCTGGATGGCTAAGACACTGCACCCTGAGTTTCCTTTAAAAGCAGGGAAGGAGTCAGTCTGAGTTAAAACCTGTTGCCAACCTCCCTCTCTTTAAGGCCGGATGGGCTTGTTCAGTGTTACACTGGTATGGCTATATTTGCAGCTGTATTTGCTTCTTCTTTGGGGCTAAAAGATGTCCTTATTACATATGAAAGCTCTGACTAAATTTACTCAAGAAGCCCTTAATGATAGTCAAGCAGGAATAACCTTATTCAAATACTGAAATGTCTTTAATGAGAAGGGCTGTCCTTCAAAACAGAATGCTTTTAGATATTCTTACTGCATCCCAAGGTGGTACACAGACAATCATTCAGACTGAATGCTGTGTTTTTATACATGGTGAATCTTCCAATGTGTCATCTCTGCTAAAGCACATGAAGAAGCAGATGGATGCCTTATGCAATCCTGCACCCAGTTTGAATTGTTTCGTTGGCTCCCTTTTCAGTATCAGTTCCCTTTTTCGATCCAGATTGGAATTCCTATTTCTATTACTTATTGGAATCCTTGTACTGGTCATAATATTCAAACTAATTGTTGCTTTCTTTACTCAGTGTTGTAAGAGTAGCATACAAACTAAAGTCATGATTGCTTTACAGCTTGAGATGGTCAATCTGTCTTATAAGCCTGGACAAATTTCCTTTTCTGATAGGGACTATGACTAAGAATTCATTTCAGACTAATCCTTTCAAATATGTTGAATTATTACTGTTACTGTACTTGTTCTAGAATCATATACAATGTAAATGTGAAGTGTCATAGAAAAGCACATATACAATGTTTGTGCAACAATCTAAAATTAATTGAAAATTACATGACATATGAAATGCTTCCTTTGTTAATATATATATAACTCTATGCTTGTCCACTATTTCCCCCCAGTATGGACGACTAGGCAAATAAATGAGCTAAAAACCTAGCACCGAGGGACATGATGGACCCAGTGCAGGCAGCAACCACCCTGGCGCCGAAGGACAATATTTTGATCATAAATGCTTTCTATCGAAAGATTAGAGATCAAAAGGGAAAATGACAAATAAAAATGGCAAGCAATAGGATATATATTGGAGTATATGAGGAAGCCATTTGGTATAAACTTAATTCGGCCTGACTTTGTTTTTTCCAAAAGGGCCTGACTGTGGCTATTGAGCACGCACTGTATATCTGCTCAGACATTTCCTATGGCCAGAACAAAGGCCCTTGAGATAAAGGCACAACTTCCCCCCACATTGGCATTTCCTTAGGGATGAGCATCTTTCCTTAGGCTAGGAACTGATTGCTGCGCTCACCTTAGCATCTTTCCTTAGGCTAGGAACCGATTGCTGCGCTCACCTTTGACCACCCAGCTCACCTGTGACCACTCAGCTGGAGACAACAGACTGCCACCCTGCTGTGTTCACTGAGACAGAAGACCTACCTGCTGTTTCCATCAATCGCTGTGCCCGACAGAGCAGTCTCAGGACTATTGTGAAAGGGACATTTCAATCCTATGTGAAACATCCTCTCTGGGGGTATATAACCACTCTGTGTACCCCACTTCTTTGGTGCCCTGTCTTCCTTCGGGAAGAAAGGCCCCGGGTTATAATCCTCAGATTTAAGCTCAGAATAAACTCACCCAAATTTTCATTTATAGATTGGTTATGGATTATTTTCGTCAACAATGTTATAAAGAATAATGTTCCTTTTTATAGAATAAAAGTACTCAGTCTCTCACATGGTCTCCTCGGTTCTTCTACCTCTCTCCCTAGGGATGGTGTCCTCTCATGTGAGGGTACCTGGGGGGAGCTTATACAATCTCATGGCAGCAGGGAAGAATCAGGGGTCTTGAGTGTAATGTGCTTTGCTTCTTCTGGTTTCTAGTGTAATCTTTATCCACCAGGATGCTGCTTACCCTGGAGGTATTTAAGGCTGGAGTTTAAGGCCAGCGTAATTGTGATTTGGTTTCTCTAGCCTCAGTCATGGTCTGGCAGTGATCCCTGGTTGGCTAGGTCTCATGTACCTCCTGCTGCTCCAGCTCACTGTTCTAGGTCTGGCTCTGCCTTCCATTTGGTCTAAGTCTCTTCTAAAACACTGGCCACTAGGCCTCTTGTTCTTCTAAAGTGACTCCCTCAGGCAAGCTCTCCAGCCAGATGCTCAGTAACTTGGGGTCAGTCTATACCACATAGGATCAAAGGCAGCCCAGGAGAGCTAAAGCTCCAGGCCTTCCTCCACCTGACCGTAGTTCATTTTTCATGACTGTACTTCAGATTGGTATATGACAGCCACCATGTTTGCGTCCTCCCAGGGTCTCAAATGGTGAGTAGGAGAGTGAAAGAGTACATACCTCTCTACTCTCTGTGTTCCTCTCACTTATAGAATGCCCAGCTCTAGGCCAGAGCTAAAACCCAGAGAGAAACAAATGCAGAGAGACATCTGCCCCCTCCACTCTCGGTCTCTTACAATCCTCTTCTTCCCATGATTCCCCTTGGTTAAAAAGGAGTGGGTTTTACCCCAGAGAGGGCCTGGTGGTTGTAGGTAGAAGTGGTGACATCTCTCCATCACTGGAGAACTGCTTAGCTGAGTCCATCAAGCTTATGTGGCTACAGTCTTAAGGCACAATCTAAATTTATATGTCAGAGGCAGAATTTTAATTTATTTGCATTCCTCATATAGCAGATCTTAGATTCATCCTATGCAGATGAAGCCTCCTTAAAACCAAGGTAAAAGCTATGAGCTCAGAAAAGCAAAAAAAGAAATTGTACTATTAATTTTAAAAATTACTCAAAATATATTTATTATCTGATTTAGTCAATCTTCTCATCAAACTTATAAGATCAGTGATCTTATTACTCCCAATTTAGAGAAAAGAAAACTGATGCTCATGAAGGTTATGGAACACAAATTACAAAATGACATTATTGGGACTCCAACCAGTTCCTTCTAGAAAGCTCATGCTAAAATGCCTTCTCTTGAAATTTTTGTAGTTAATCCTTAAAAAAGAGAGGAAAATAAAAGTCAAGTGTTTCAACACAGTTTGTAATACAGATGGATATAGATCAACCTAAAATCTACACCCTAACAAAAGCCCCAAAGATAAATAATCTGAAACAGAATCAAGTAAGGTATTGGTTAGGAAGCATGTAAGAGAGCAGCACAGCCTCGCAGAGAGAAAGCTGTTGTTATTCTGGGCATGAGCTCAAGGATTCTGATCAACCCCGCAATCTCGGCAGCTGAACACAACAAAGATTTATCCTTTGTTCACGTTACATCTCTCACATGAGTTGGCCAAGTGTCTGCTCCACACAGTCCCTCAGAGACCCAGGCTAATGGAGCTGCCACCATCTTGTAGCTGTACCATCCTGAGCATGCAGCTTTCTCAGGTATTCTGCTGGGGGAAGAGAGAAACTTGAGAAACTTGCATGGGCTTTTGACTACCTCAGCGTGCAAATAATACACTTACATCCACTAATATTTCACTGGTCAGAATTAGTCCCTTGGACACATTTAATCTCAAGGGGGCTAGGAAATGTAGGAGAGCAAATGGAATGTTTGATCTGTACAGGTCACAACCACGTGAACATGATTCACACAACTAGCCAACTGAACTCTCCTAATTTCAGCTCTTTCATTTCCAAAGTTTTGTTTAGGTTCAGGATAAATATTATTATGTTTATTTTAGAGACTGCTTTACGCTTGGTGATTGGGTAAGAATATTCCAAGATCTTTATAAGTCTTTATTAAAGGCTAAGTTACAGTTCTAAGTTCATTGCAGATAATCTTTTTTGCTCGTTAATGAAGCAATACTTATGGGATGAGAACACATCTCCTCTTACACCTGTTAGGAATAAGGCACCATGCAAGTAGAAGGGTGGCGTCTGGTGAAAGCATGGCTCGTCACCGCAGCTTGCCTAGTTGGCCTTACTTCTGGTTTAAGTCACCAGACTGAAAATGTAAACATCTGAATGTGTTGCAACTGGCTTTTCAACGACAAATGACGGTTTTCCATTTACAAAACTCCTTATTACATTACAGAGTCTGGAATAACAGAAGTTTGCAAATTTGAAGATTAACGTAGGGTACTTACAATCTACTGTAATCAGTTCCTTCCGAAGTCAGTTGATATCTTTAGGAAATGTAAGGAAGTAGCACCATCTGGTGGGCAAGAAGGAAAGGAGCGTTTGAAGAGTTGTTTATTGAGAAAGGTGTAATTGTGGGCACTTTTTAAATTTATTGTTATTGCCATAGGTATAATCACGTTTACAACTAAAAGCTTTTTTGAGAGCTTTGGAAGTGAGACCTGAGGAATGAAATCCTCTTCTCAGAAAACAGGCACAAATAGAGGATGCATGACTTTTCATATTACCATCTCTGATTGATGGCTGCTCGCATGAAACCCAGGTCAGGTAAAGCGGCCTTTTGTAATGATGAGAGGGTTATTTACAAACTGAGACTATCTTCATCAAAGAGCCGACTGTCTTGGTAATTTTAGAAAGTTTACACATGCTAGGCCGTGGCACTGAGTATAGGCCTCCAATTCGCTTAGTACTCGTTAGTAAAGGGCCAGCAAGGGATCCTTCACAGCTGTTTATTGGCCAGTATCAGAAGTTAATGGTGAGATTTTTTGACAAAGGCAAGAAAAAGAAAAGTTTTGGCTGGTCAGCTTTCAAGTTTCCGTGCCCTGTTTATTTAGCTGACATTTTCTCACAACTTGGAGATTGCTTCCTTGAGAAATTAAGTTTGGAGTTCTACTTGGCCGTGGTTAAAAGATTAACTCAGTTAAACAGAGCAGTAATGTAATGAACCTGTTCTGGAATCCTACCCTGATGCTTTTATCCCAACTTTTTCTGTGATGTTCAGCAACAATGAAAGAATGATAGACTTTTTCCACGTGAAGGGAAGGGTACGAGCATAGTCATAGCGAATAGATGCTGAAACCTCATATAAAATGTTACACATCCATTTATCATTGAGCCTCATTAAGCCAGGCTTCTTTCAGGGACTCTTTTTAATTGGCTTTTCCCCCTGTGGGTATCAAAAGCATAAGCATTTTATAGTATCTTAGCATATGCAGCAAGACGTTCTAGTCAGTAGGCTTCTGTGCTCAAGAAAGATGGCATAGCCCAGGGACTGAGAATCTAGACTCTTGAACCAGAGTACCTGATTTTTTATTTTTTGAGATTACCCTTTAGCTATCACCCTCCCCACCAATTCTTATGCCCCTCATGCTAAGCAACTACTGATCTATTTTCTGTCTCTACCACTTTGCCTATTTTGGACATTTCATACAAAAGGAATAATATAATATGTGGTCTTTGTCACTGGCTTCTTTCACTTAGTGTTGTTTCCAGAGTCCATCCAAGTTGTAGTATGTATAAGCACTTCATTCTTTTTTATGGCTGAATAATATTCCATTGTATGAATGTACCACATTTTGTTTATCCAGTCATCCACCAAGGGACATTTGGATTATTTTCACCTTTCAGCTATTATGAATAATGCTACTATGAACATTACTGTACACATTTTTATGCGGACATATGTTTTCATTTCTCTTGGAATGGAATTACTAGGTTCTAGAGGTGGAGTTACTAGGTCATATGATAACTCTATCTTTAATAAATACTACCTGATTTTTAATCCTGGCTCTGCGGTTTCTTGCTTTGGGGCAAGATATGCCTCAGTTTCTGTATCTATAAAATGGAGCCAATAACACCTCATGTGATTGTTTTGAAGATTAAGCAAGTTGCTATGTGAAAGGCTAATAATATATCTATTAACATCATATGTGTTTATTTAATAAATTTCCAGATCCTCTTCCTGGAAGATTTTGTGAGAATCCTTAAACCAGCACGACCAAAGGAATACTCTCAGGTTTGGTCAGACCTGGACAACGCTCCCTATACTGTCCCAGCTCTATTAATCATTTTCCATTTGATGTCTAACCCCGCACTGTTCTGTGTTTGAATTGTTGCTTCTTTTCTTCAGTGCCTCTGAGGGATTTATAAATAGTTCTTATTCTTTGCATTGGCAGAAGTTCAAAGTTCACCTAAATACCAACT
This sequence comes from Equus quagga, assembly GCF_021613505.1. NCBI lineage: Eukaryota > Metazoa > Chordata > Mammalia > Perissodactyla > Equidae > Equus > Equus quagga. The sequence continues at coordinate 104,407,222 of NC_060274.1, read as the reverse complement.
TTATAGAGGCTTCATTTCCCTGCAATATAGTTTGCAAACAACTGGCTTCCTGCTTTACTTGTAAACTGTGAAGAAGGTTTTTAATTATTTGCTTGGCCCTATACTCTTAGCCTGAGTGTCCTACCCTATGTGTCTCTGTCATATAGCACTGAAGGAACCAGTTTTATTCTGCTCCATTTTCTGGTAAGAATTCCTTGCGTGTTGAGGTCCAAGCTGAAATGGCTCCCACCATGGTGCCATACCATGGCTCTTCCCAGGTAACTATTATACATGCCACAAATTATATTTCTGATTAAGCCAGTCATGCTTACCACTGTATAGGCTACATTAGTAGTAAGCTCCCAAGTGCTGAGATGCTCTACTTAACAATATGACCCAGAGGATTTTGGGTGTCATATTTTATCACTGTAAAAACAGTTAGCTTGGCATAAAGATAAAATATGTTTTACAGTCAACTGTCTGGCAAATATATCAAATTGTTCTTAAGCAAAGACAAAAGGGGAGTTGTATTTACTGAGAGCTCACTGTGTGGCAGATACTAGTTGCTTTAAGGAATATTCTGGACCAGGTCAAGGCTGAAGCACGACATGAGGACCTCTCAATGCCCCTGATAACACAACTTCCTGTTACAGAATGCTCCAGGGACTTCATGATCATCACAGAATGTTCCTAAGGACTGAAACAGATGCCTAGACACATTGTTTTTCCCTTGTTTTGCATGGGCCCTGGATGTTTGTAGATGAGAACTCAAACCTGGTCCACATATTGTGTTCAGGCACCCAGGCTAGGGGACTGGGATCCCCTGAAGGAGGCTGGCCTGGAGGAAGAGACCTCAGAACTATGAGAAGATATGGAAGAGAAGGCTGGTAACTTGCCTAAACATCGAAAGAAGCAGTAAATTTGGCAGCAGGAGGCTGCACCTGATCTTCCCTGACATTGTCCCCATCTCTCTAGGTGTGAGTGTGCTATGGAAGGAGAAGGCTGGGACCTAAGTGACAGATCTGTTTCTAGGGGCCTATCTGTTGAAATCTCTCTGACCATGAGACTCTAAAGGAGTTTTCCTACTGTCCAGAGAGGGAGAGAAGCATGAGATCAGCAGCCTAGGAATAAGAGCAGAGGATATGAGAACAAAGTGACTATAGGCAAGCCTCACCCACAGGGCCTCCCAGATGGAATAAATTAATGGGAAGGGCTGCCACCCAAAGACTGAATTTTCTACTAGTCAAGCAGCTGTGGACTCGAAGCCTTGAGATTTGAGATATTATAAATATGAAATAATTTATATGTCCCAGCAAGTGAAGCCTAAGGTTATATGTGTTATGTGCATTTAACCTACACAATTAATTTTCCAGAAGAAAAACTGAGGCTGGGTGAGGTAATTTACTTAAGTGCACAGAGATAATAAGCATCAGAGCCAAGAATCAACACCAGAACTGTCTGACTCCAAAAGCCTGGATCTTTCCTCAATACCCTAAAGGTTATCAAGATACAGAAGATTCAATGGAGCATAATCCATACGCATTTAGAGTGTTCCAAATAATAATCATAAAAAGCAGCATATATTGAGCAGTTAATATATGCTGAGTGATTTGCCTGTGCAACAGAGAGATTTATTGAGAAATTGATCAGTATTTTTTTTTCTATTGCATTTTCACCCACGAATGATGTCAAGGTTCTATGCCCTTGAAGACTAGATTTTCCTTATCTTCAGAGTGAGAATTAATAGGACTCAGTTCAAACCCTCAGCTAATAAAGGGATTAAACTGGACTGTCCCAAAGTAGATGAAACTGGAGGCTTCAGGAGAGTGGTCCAACCCTGGAGTTTTTGTTTCCCTGATTGAAACATGAGGAAGATTGTGGATTTCTTCAAGTACCTGGACTCTGTATTTTGGAGATAACAAGTCCTTGTATGAGAATGGATGTTTGAATACATATGAGAAATGGCCTTAAATGCTACATCTTAAGCACCTTGAGTGAGATGTTTGTGGCTAAGTAGTCAGCAGAGAGAAGCATTGTGGCTAGAATCAGTCAGCCCACTCAAGGAGGCCATTTGCTCCAGTATATAGCAAAGAAGCCGTGCTCAGCAATTGTCGATCATTTAGAAGGCTGAGCTGCCATCTTTATTTGTGGAGATTGTGTACACAGTGGCCCTGTGTATAGCAACCAAATGGATCCAAGGTGGAAAATAAGCCAACCCTATTGACCAAGAACCAGGCCTTCTCCCATTTTCCTAGGAATATGTCAGCCCCAGGGATTTTGTAAGCTTCAATGAGGATAACCTCAGTTAATAACTGGTATTGGACTTATAATTGACCTTGACAAGTTATGATTTGGAGATGGCCTTATTTAGAAAATAAAGAACCATGACATCTCCTGCACGCTAAGTGTCACGGAGCTATTCATTCGCGTTATACATATAGTAACCCACTTGTTATTCACACAGCACATTCCTGAGGTTCTATTATCATCCTCTTTTTACAGATAAAGAAATTAAACCTTAAAAAGGTTGAGCAACTTGCCCACATTCACACAATTCATAAGCCTTTCTTGATACGAAGAATTGAGTCCTTTCAGACTTGCTAACCTTGTAAAAAGCGCTGCAACACAGTTTCATCTGCATGACTTGAAAACCAATTCAAGGAGTCTGTCACCACAAGCTATATAAGCAAATTATTACTTGGCTTAAATAGGATGTGTAGCAGAATTCACCCTTTTTCAAAAAAATACTTATTGGTATTTAATTATATATAAGACATAAGAGGGTTGTCTGTAAATAAGCAGATAGAATGTGTATCAATAAAAGTATCTTTAACAAAGTTTCAAGAGAATGTTACAGATAATAAATGCTATAGAGATTTTGATTGGAACACCAGTAGATGATGCAATGGAAAGATCATTAGATAACGAGTCAGAAGACATCAGTTCCAATTCTGACACCGACTATCCGCTTTTAGTTCCTTAACCTTCAAGATTTTTTATTTCTCTGCTCCTCAGATTTGCCATTTAAAAACTGTTGATAGTAATATGCTCCCTTCTTTCCTCACATGGATTTATGTTATAGGTGCCAAAATGTTTACAAAACTATAATGATCTATGTAAACAAATGAAAGATACTGTTTTCTCTCTTTTCATTAGTGCCATTTCTTCATGATCATGATGACTGTGGTGATGAATTTTATGTGTCGCCCTGCTAGGTATGGGACTCTGCTGTTTCATCAAATATCAGGCTAGATGTTGCCGCGAAGGTATTTTTAGATGTGATTATCATTTACATCAGTAGACTTTGAGTAAAACAGATTACCCTTCATATCGTGGGTGAGTTTCATCCAGTCAGTTGAAAGTCTTAAGAGAAAAAACTGAAGTTCCCTGAAAAGAAAGGAATTCTGCCTCCAGACTGACTTCAGACTCAAGACTGCAACCTCAACTCCTGCCAGAATTTCCAGCCTACCCGCCAGCCCTCCAAATGTCAGACTTGCCAGCCCCTACAATCATATAAGCCAATTCTTTTAAATAAATCCCTCTCTCTCCAATCAACATGGGATATATTTATATTTACATATGTGTGTATACATGCACATTCACACACACACATATACCCTATTGGTCCTGTTTCTCTGGAGAATATTGACTAATACAATAGCTGTTCTGAACCAAGAACTTACTTTGATAAGAAAAATGTGGAAAGCAATCAAAGGAAATTCAGAAAGTACTGTTTTACTCTCAATATATTTTCCGTTGGTCAATTTTTGAATATTTATGAAGTAGCAAATATAGAGTATGTTTCATAATAATATCTTCCATTATTTTAGTGAAATATACACACTTAATATACTCAAGTAGGAAATACGATGAAACAAGAATGTTTGCTATTGTTTGGGGTAGCTGGTTTGCTTGTTGTGGCCTAAGTGTGCGTGTTTGCTCAAGGCATTCCTTGCATTCGGAATACCTTTCCTCCCAGTCATTCTTTGTTCAGATGTGATGTAGCCCGTTCTCTAAGGCACAGTTCAATGACCTTCTAAGCTGAAATGCCCAACTCCTCCAGCTGAAAGTGGTCACTACCTCTTCTGAACTGTTCCTCTTATAGTATTCATTATTTTGTATCCTGAATTATACTTATTTGTGTGTTTGTGTTGTTTCCACCTCTAGAAATAACAATCGTCTTGAGGGTAGCAGTTACTGATAATTCATAGTTTTCACCAGAGCCTGCTATAGCTCCTTGTCTAAGATGTCTTGATGAATACATACTGAATGAATAAATCTTCATGGCTCATTTTAGTCTCTGGAGTTTAAGCTCTTCTCTCTAATTTGTGCTATAACAAGTCCTATAAGTAATTTCTATCAGAGTGACTGTAATCTTTTAGGTATGGTAGTGGTCTAGTAGTGAATATTTATTTGGTAGCGAAGGAATGAAAAGTAGCAGCACGAGGCTTTAGCTACGAGCTTGAAAGTTGGCTTAAAATGACATTTTGCGTGAGGGCATTTTATGAACAGAGGTAGGAAAATCACATAGGCTTTGAAGTGTACTCTGGTGACTGTACAGTAACCAAAGTACTTCCTTGTTCTCCCATGAAATGTTCTTGATATTTATCACACATAAACTCATTGCTAAATACGTAACAAAGGCAAAGTACAAACATGTGTCTGACCATCAAATATTTCACTTTCAAAGGTATTTCTGTGCCCTCAATGAACAGTGTGTACTTTTCATCTAAATTTGGAACACTTTAAAAACTTCACATTATGTGAATAGACACAGTGGCACAAAGAGATACAGTGACTTCTCAGGGGTAAAAAAAGCTGAAATCTATTTTGGATCCCAGAATTTTAAAATTCCAATTTAGCATGTGTGACAACCGATATTTCTTCTATCTCTGGGAGAAAATTCATTGAAATGTTGTGGTTGGAGAACAAAGATTTGTTCTTGAGTTCTATTCAACTAGTTTTACATTTTAATGCATCTAAAACTTCCTCAAACCAGAATTACTCTAAAAGACAAGAATAATAATCTGCAATAGCCTGAGTTCATTGACCCAACATTTATTGATTGATAACATATAGTAGCATTATGTTGAGTGTGGGGGACCCATCCAAGAAGAAAACCTAGGTCCTACCCTCAAGAAGACCACTGTCTATTGGGAGGGAGTGGACATACACACCAAACCAACTGGCAAATTTTTATTGTTGCTTAACCTTATTTTTAGTTTTCCCTGCTGTCAATTCACCATGGGAAAATAAATGATCTCCTTTCTTATCTTGCATGTGAAAAGATGTCTATTCTCTCTTTATATTGTATATTGTAATTGCCCCTCCCTACTCAATGAGCACAAGCAGAACTCTTCAGTAATAGAGCTAAATTATTTGGGACTCAGGCCCATTGAGGAAGATTATACTGGATTATCTCAAAAGGGGAGTGGATAGAAGTTATTGTTTAGAATTAAAGAGGCGGGTGACTGGGCCTTAGAGGTGATTTCCTGAGGTGGGTAGGAACTTGGGTCTTATTCCCATTCAGAATCCCAGCAGGTAGCAGGACCTCTGATAAGGAACACGTCTAGGTTGCTGATGGCTCAATCTCTATTGCAGTGGCCTTGTGAGCCTTGGAAGAGCCCCCTAGGGCTGAGTTGAGCATAGAGGAAGGGTACTACACAAGTAACAGAGTAACTAACCCTCAAATAGGCCACATAAGCTTGAGCAATGGGTGTGACAACTACGCAACTAGAATGAACTCAGGCCAAGAATCTTTTCCTCCATGATGACATAGGATGAACTATATGATGCCCACTGGGAATCATGAACAATCTCAAGGAAGGGCTCTCTAATGATTAATATTAAACATGTTGACAAGCGAGTTCAGAGCAAGATTTATTTTGATTTTTCAAAATAAGCTAATATAACTTCTGTTTCACCCAAGTCTCAAGGGGCAAATTCATATCTCTTGCAGTTAATATATGTATAGTGTGATAAATACTAAAAGAGAATGTACTATGTGCTAGAGATGCTCATAGGAGAAAGCAACTACCACATGTTTTAGATTTTAAAACTTGTTTGATCACTTTACTGTTTCTCTATTAGAACATGTCTTCAATGCATATTTTTAATATTCTATTTGTTTTGCTTTGATTTTCCACAAAAAGCTGATATCTTAGAATCAAGAAAATATCATAGTTCCAAGTAGGGAACTGAGGGAGAAAGGAAGGTATCATAGAGGAATTGAGTTTTCAGTTGACTGAAAAGGTGCATAGTGGACAAAGCAGAGTAAAGACATTATATGTGTGGATGGAAATACATGGAAAAAGCATGGTGAGTGCAAGAAAACTTGAGCATCATTAGCAGGCAAAGGATGTGGCTCCTCTTTCAACCAACATATAAAAACTATTGGTTGAGCATTTATTTAGAGGGTATGGAAACTTATGTTAATAAAAAATTTTACATAGAAACAAATGCCTTTACTGATTGATTTCCACTGGTCAAAGCATAGTCAAGGCTCTGAAAAATGTGACCACTTAATTGAATGCATATTCATAGGTTAAAAATTTAAATAAAAAGATGAATCATGTCCCCATTAACCAGCATTGTGACCTGCATTTTTGACTTTGGAATTTTGGCTATTTGTAACTGCTTGTTTGCAAGAAAGCTCAGTATAGACAGCTAATTTTAACAAGGAGAGTTTTGTTTTGTCTTTTTATTCGTTCAAGGGCTTGCTTCTTTTGGCAGAAGTGGGACCAAAGATTTACATTTTGCTGAGGATGGCAGGTCAAATCCTGTAGTATCTGGCAACATATTTTCAGTGTAATGCAGGGCTGTGCAGCACTTTCAGTGGTTGGCGTCCAGCTAGGGCTGTCCATGTGGCCCATGCCTTGATCTAGCTCTGAGTTCAAGGAACTTTGAGAAGCAAGGATATATCTGTTGAAGGGATGAGAAATGAGGCAGTATAGCAAATTATTGTTTTAATGAAATACTTTGGCATACATGAGCTCTCTTGATCCCAACAACATTATGATGTAGGTATAATCGCTTCCATTTTAAAAATGAAACCAAGACTCAGGAAATTAACCTACCTTAGGCAAGGCTGATCAGATAATAAATAAGTAGAAAATAGAACGTAGGTCTTCTGAATCTCAACTCATGTACTGCCTATTATCACCATAACAGGCACTGTGGCTATCTACTCCAAGTGAGAGATTCTTCTTTTGTTCAAGGAAATCAATATATTTAATTTTTCAATAATTGTTTATGCCACAAGTATTAAAACAAATGAAAGAATTAAATTATCCAACTGGTTTAGGTTAGAAAAATACCATTACTCCCTTTGTTCCACTCAATATAATATAAGGGGCCTCTACACAATTAACAGGCTCTTGGTTGCTAATGGTGGAGGCTGCAGCTCATTATCTGACTTCTTTTAAGACGTGACTCGTAACAAAAGGCACAACCACATAATTGGACCCTGTGACTGCCAGGGGCCCTCCTACATCCTGGAAGGCTCCTAGTTTTCAGTGCAGTTGGTAGCTATTGTGAAAACTGGCAAGTTCAAATCCAAGTAGTTGTGGTTCCCAAAGCTCTTTAGAGTTAAGATAAGCAAATATATTTGTAGCAAAATACACGCAATGAAAGTCCATTGGGATAAACATTCCTAAATAAAGTTGCTGAAACACTGTGGATTTTTAACCACAAAGTAATTCCCTAGTAATCAGTTTTGAATGCTGACAAGCTTGTTTTCTTCCTGGTTTCTTACTTCTGACCTCTTTTAATTCCCTTTGTTAGCAACAGTTAAAATATTCCAAAATAATTCTTTCCAAGGACTCTGACAGCAGCTGTGAAACCTCTAAACTTCTGTTTTTATTTGGCTAGTCATTAAGTGTGGTCAGTCTGGGGCTTATGTCATGCTTTCTAGTTGAATTAAGCCACTTTTTAACTGGAAAAAAGTGTACAATTCTAGATTACCAACATCCCAAGAGTTTCTAAAACCAACTATAATATTGCTACTGTACACAAAAAATCTGTACTAAATTTCTGACTAATATGTTGAACTCATTCCTCTAACAACTTATTTTTTAATTTTGTGTGTGTGTTTTCTTTTAGTTTTTCCTTGCTGTCTTATTTTAATAAATAGATTGAAATTAAAGAATTTGAAAAAAATCAAAGATGGACATACTTTAAGATACCAAAATAATTATTTATTATACAGTTGGGAAACTAAAGTAAATAATATTCAAATCACAGAATTAAACCCCCTTTTACAAATATACTCTGCTGCTATTACGTGGACAAACACACACACATAGCAGCTGGGTAACTTCTGGCCAAAGTTCTTGCTAAAATAATAAGATTAGCTTATAAACACAGTTTATGACAACTATTTTATTGAAAGCGAGTGACCAAATGTTACAGTGCGTGGTGGTGATTCAGCATATTTTATTTCTATGGCAGAGTTTTAACATGCCTATGAAGATCCTCTTCGGGATCTTAAGAGCTGGCTGTGCAATAGTGAAGTGTCCCCACCCGTGTCATAAAGTCATAGCAGTGAGAATCATAGGTAATTTCTTCAAGATCCTTAAATAGTATTTAGCCTTCATATTTGGTTCCCAATTATCTTTCTAAAGTCATATTTGTCCCTGCCACCCTAACTTACCCGAGCAGCATGAAACATGGGCTTTTCTGCCATTGCTTCTTTCTACAAACAATTCTCTTTGCTTGCAAATACTTCTACCCCTTCTGTGTCTGTCAGCATTTTAATTTTCTCTACTCACAGAGCCCCTCCTCCATGAAATTGTTTTCAATGACCTTGAGGAGAAGTGAGCAGTTACCCTCTCTGTGTCTTATTAACTTGGTTTATACCTGTGTTACAGCACCTAACACAATTATGTGTGCCCTATGACCAGATTAACTCCACTAACATTTATAGGGTATTGGAAATGTGACAAGAACTAGAAATACAATTACAAAAACACAATAATCAACCAAAAATAGGGAAAAAGTCTCTGCACAGAAAAGGCAAATCAATCTGTATATTTATGTGCAACTTGAGGAGCAGGATCACGTCTGACTCATTTTTGAATTATCAGTATTAGGCCAGGGCTTGATGTACAAAAGGCATACAATGAATATTTATTGAACTGAATCAGAATTTCAGAGCTGAAACTCAGATTTCCTGATCGTGAGTAAAAGAAAAACATTTCCCTAAGCAGGTATCATTCACATCACTTCTACACTCTAGAAAAAGGCAAAGAGGTGTATTATATGAAGATTTCATATTTATTTACATAACAATAAAAAATAATTGCAACTATTCGTTAAAAATCTGGCCTTGAAAAATTCTGAGTTTGTTAAACTAGTTTTAAGCGTGTTTCTGTGGGATTAATATGTATTACAGGAAAAAAGGAGTTCCACAGTGGAGTAAATTCAGCAAACACTGAGTTAAACAAGTTAAACAAGTTCTTTATTATATGACTTCTCACATGCTAGTATGTGTTGTAAATTTCCAAGGGGGGATGGAGTGTGATTCATTTCCCAAACTTATTTGACCAAGGAATCTTTTCATCAATGAAGATCTTACGAAGGGTGATCATATAGCTTACTGCCCAAACTGGGACACTTTTGAGAGCAAAAGAGAAAGCTGTTAATAATTATGCCAGGACAATAGGTGTAAACTAGGATTATGCCATGCAGGCCAGGATGTATGGTCACCCTAATATTACAGGATTAGTTTTCTTCTGGAACACACTTTGAAAAAAAAAAACTGAATTAATATGGTCAAAGAATAAAACTATTTCTATGTTAATACACATCCAATATTAATATTTGTGTTGATAATAACAGCAATAGGAATATCACAAGACTACTAAACACGATGATATATTTTTATTTTTCTAGTAAAGGAGACTTACCTTTTTACATCTCTTTCCCAGAAACTGTATAATTTGAATGATGGAGGTGAAGATAGAGTTATGCTATTGGGGAAAAATAATACACAATGGAAGTCTTCACTTAGCAGTTGGGATGATGATCAAAAAATGTTGGCTTCTGGCCATGAGGCCATCCTACCTAAAATAAAATCCTAATTGCATGGATCAGCAATCTCTTCTTTCTTTTACATTATGAGTATTGACCATATTGTAAATTATTTCAACTAAAGAAGGCAGCAGTATCTCAGGCTTTAGTGCAGAGGGAAAAAAAGCTCCATAAGTGAGTCACCATTTACACAGCAACCCAAGTTCTAGACTAGCACTATTCATAGAAATACAATGAGAGACATTATGTCATCTTAAATGCTCTAATAGCCATTACATTTAAATATTTAAAACATTACAAAATGCTTTAAAATAACAGAATTAATTTTCTCAATTTTTTAAATTAAATATATCCATGGTATTATTTCGATATATAATCAATATAAGAATATCAATGAGATATATTACTTTTCTTTTTACACTAAATCTTTGAAGTTTGGTGTGTATTTTGCCCCTACAGCCCATCTCAATTTTGACCAGCCACATTTCAAGTGGGTGAGTAGCCACATGTGGCTCATGGCTACCATATTGGAGAGTGAGTTCTAGAACCTCTTAGATGTTTTGTGTTTGCCTTCTCCAGATGATTCCATATATTTTTAGGTGATGATTCTAACATGCTCAAAATAGAATTTTATAATGAACCCCCACATACCAATCATGCAGCTTCAACAGTTAACAGCACAATTTCATTTCCTCTATACCCTTACCCCCACCATTATTGCAGTTGTATTATTTTAAAGCAAATTTCAGACATCATATTATTTCACTTCTCAATTTCACATTATATATCTCTAAAAGATAAGGATTTTCTGTGAAAAATCTCAAGCCTATGCTGAAGATACTTTTATCCAAAATACAGACTTAACTGGGGACTCTCAGATTCCCAGACTCTGTGGGACCCTCAACTCCCCCTCATTGCCACTCTCCTAAGACATTTGCAGACTATAGCATAGGTATCAGCATTTCATTTACTTTTGGAAAAAATGTTTGTTCTCAAGACCCCTCTGCCCTCTCAAACTTATTGAGGATCTCATAGAGCTTTGGTTTAAATGAGTTACATCTTTGATGTTTACTATTTTAAGACTTAATGCAGAGAAATTTTTTTTCTGCTTTTTTTTTTCCTCCCCAAATCCTCCCCAGCACATAGTCGTGTATATTTTTTTTTTAGTTGTGGGTCCTTCTAGTTGTGGCATGTGGGACGTTGCCTCAGCTTGGCCTGACAAGTGGTGCCATGTCTGTGCCCAGGATCCAAATCGGCGAAACCCTGGGCCACCAAAGCGGAGTGAGCAAACTTAACCACTCGGCCCCGAGGCCGGCCCCTACTGAGAAACTCTTTAAAAAATATTTATTAATTCATTTAAAAATAACAGTAAAGTTTAGTTGAAATGTGGAATTGTAAACCCATAACACATTAACATGAATAACACATTCGTATATTAATAGCTGTATTTTCCAAAGCAAAAGTAAACTAGTTGTAACTGCAAGCCCTCCAGGACCAGTTCAACTACCCCATCTTATCAACAAAGTGATTAAAAACTGCCTTTCAGAAAATGTGTACAGTCACCATGGTCAGAGCATGCACAGAAGAAATCTTGACCCAAATGACCGCGGAACCAAAGATCCTCCTCCCCACGGAACCAAAGGACCAGGGAACTTCAAAGTTAGACTCTTACCAGAAGCGAGGGGGTCCCTCATTCAGGAAGATCCGCTGTTAAAATTTCTTCCCCACCTCATCATAAAAGTTTAGAACCCTATCCTAGATGTTTAGAACTCTGTCATAAATGCTTAAAGTCTTCCCATAAACGCTTGAAGCTCGCCAATCAAAACCTGCCCTGCTAGGGTTTCCATGTGCCAGCCTGTTCTCCCTAAACTCTTAAATTTTGCCCCAAATCCTGAATTGGGAAGATAGATCTGAGGGCACACACCCACTGTCTCCTTGCAGATTGATCTCACAGAATAAAACTGATTTCTTTTCCCGAAGCCTGATGCCATTATTAATTGGCTTTTTATGTGCCTTGGGCAAGAGAACCCCAATTTTCTGCGGTAATGTACTCAGAAGAGTGGCATTGTTTTACATTTTTGTAAATCTCTTAATGTCTGCTTGATAGAATTCACTTGGATTTGCATATCTATTTCTGCATTTAATCTGTTACAATATATTCTTTGGTTGAAGACTATGAAGTATATTTAATTCAGGTAAGAATCATCAATATAGGCTAAAATTATGGGTGAAAGTTTGAAGATGAATAGGATATTTAGATAGTCAAAGTATCCCCCTCCTAATTATGTATGAATTATAAATTCATAAAAATTGTAATTTTTTACAATTGCAGTTGTAATTTTACAGTGGAGAAACCTATGGACATCACCTTTAGCAAGCTGACATCACCAAAATAGCAAACTGACATCATGTTCTCCTAATGTAATGCCTGAGAAGATCAGAGCATCACTTAGGTTGTACTCCTGTCAAAAGATTCATAACCTTAATCTAATCACTAGGAAACTCACCTCAAAGGGCATGGTATAAAACAATTGGTCCAGACACTTAAAAATATCATGGTGATGAAAGACAAAAGAAAAAAAAAGAGGCCAGGGAATCGTTCCAGATTAAGGGCAACTCAAAAAAGCGTGGTAATTAAATGCAATGCATGCTTTCTGGGGGGAAAATAACACAAAGACAATTGATGAAATTTAAATATGTATTGTATATTAGATGATTGCATTGAATTGGTATTAAATTTCATAAATATGATCATTGTATTATGATTTTATAAGAGACTACCCTGTTCTTAGAAAACACTAACTCAAGTATTGTGAGATAATGAAGTATATTGTCAGGAGGTATCTCTCAAATTGTTCATGAAAAAATTAATAATATGGATAGATAGATGATAGATACAGAGTAATAAAGCAAGTGTGGCAAAATGTTAACGATTGATGAATCTGATTGCAGGGCATACAAGGGTATCCTGTGCTATTCTTGTAAGTCTTCTGTAGGAAAATTATTTCAAAATAAGTAGCTAAAAATAAAAATAATAACTTGGAACTTTAGAAATTCAGCTAATATTTCTCCCAATTATGCTAAATTATTAAAGGCGTATAGAAAATAAACAAACACCTTAATGAAAAAAGTGGCCTAATGCCTTTCTTAAATTTCCCATTTTGGAAATATAAAACAAGAAGATAGAAAAATGAGCTCATGATGGAATTAAAATAATTCTCTTATTCATTAGCACAGTTTCTGAACTGAATACTTTTTATAACAATACAAAGTTCTGTTTATAATGAAAATACACTTATCTAGGACACAATCTAAAAGTGGCTCACAGTTTTATGGAAATAAACAAATAGTGTTTTTTAATCAATCCAAATCAAGAAGTGTGTAGTGAAACCTATTGCGTGCTATCATTGCTTTAAGCACCTAGAAAAATGAAAAACAGAAACAGAGAACCTGTCTTCAAGGACTTTATAATTTTATCAAGCTAAAAATTTTTTACATGCATGATTAAAAGCTAAAATACATGGCGTATAATTTAGTTTCCAAATATTAAGTATTGGTCAGCCCTGTCCAATGGAAATATAATGCAAGTCACATATGTAACGTTTAATTTTCTAGTAGCCACATTTCAAAAGGAAAGAGAAATATATGAAGTTAATTTTAGTAATATGTTTTATTTAACCCAATATATCCAAAATATTATTTCCACATATAATCAACATAAAATTAATAAGATATTTTATATTCTTTTTTAATACTAAGTCTCAGAAATCAGTGTCTATTTTACATTTATAGCACATTTCAATGCAGATCAGCCACATTTCAAGCACTGAATAGACACATACGGCCAGAGGTTTCACTTTTACACAGAGCAGGTACAGATAATGATGGGAGAATTTCTTCCATAAAAAGTAGCACAGTGGCAGTATAGAGCTTAGAAACACCATCCATATGACCCTTTTGTAAATTTAATCCAAGTTTCCCCGGCTTCATCATCCTGGAGATACAAGGAACTGTTATTAATAGCAATTACTCAAATTTGGCGAGCTTGTTGTTGTTTGCATTTCACAGGACAGTGGGCAAAATTCCTCTTCACCACAATTTTTTTCTTTTTTTTAAAGATTGACACCTGAGCTAACAACTGTTGCCAATCTTTTTTTTTTTTTCTGCTTTTTCTCCCCAAACCCCCCCAGTACATAGGTGTATATTCTAGTTGTGGGTTCTTCTACTTGTGGCATGTCGGACAGCAACTCGACATGGCTTGACGAGTGGTGCCATGTCTGCGCCCAAGATCCGAACCAGCGAAACCTGGGGCCACCCAAGCAGAGTGCGCCGACTTAACCACTCAGCCACAGGGCCGGCCCCCCACCTCAGTATCTTTTCAGAGTCTCCAGGGGTGTTTTGCCTATGTTCCTAACCAATCCCCTTACCAACCTCAGCTGAGAAGCCACTTGAAGGGATGCATCATTACTGTCAAAAGCTGAGTCTCCCAGCGCATCCCAAATCTGCAGTTTAAGGATCAGAAATGGCACAACCTTCTAGAAACAATTCATTGTGCCAGCGTGGCAAAATGACCTGCTCCAAAATGTAGAAAATGTCCCTCTCCCAAACCTTGTCTTCTCCTCTGAAAATAATTCCTTCAGCTCCCACCCAAAGCAACTCTCCCCAGGAGGCTCGGATTTAACAGGAGATCAGGAAAGAGACACGTTGCCTTCCAGAGCATTTGTTTCTAGCTCCCAGGCTCATGCACAAAACTTCAGACTTCTAGCTCAAACAAGAGTTCTCAAGACAACCACCCTATGAAAATCAGGCTCTTTTTAGGCCTGTTCTACCAGTTTTCAAAAGATGTCCAGTCATATGTAAGTCCCAGCAGTGGATCCAGTCCACTTAGAATCTGAGATGCCTGGCATATAAAGATTTACATGCAAATTAAGGTAATTCAAATGCACAGACACAGAGAAATACACCTTACCTTATGCAGTAGATACTTCCCTGAAAATTTTCATATAAAATGAAAATGTGTAAATTAATTCCTAGTTAAAATGGATTATAGAAGAGTAAGTGTTGGGTGACCCCAGGGAGAGCCTCTTCTGATCCAATTCTTCTAATTTTCTGGATGAATTAAAGTAGCCTGACCAATATGAGCCCTCAGACTTGAGCTAAACGTGGTCTCCTCCTATTTTTCCATGTAGCTGCAGCTCTTCCAACTTCTGGTTTAGTGGACTTTCCATTACCCCAGTTGCCTAGGGAAGTTTGCTATTTTAAAGATTCATATGGAGAACGATGAAAAAAAGGTGGGGGCTCTTTTTGTGTGTCATTTAATGGGGAGAAAAAAGAAAAAGAAATCCAAAGATTGGAATTAAGAAGCCTAAATTTAAGCCCTTGTCACAAATTGGCTGCATTCACTATTTTATACATGGCACAAAGCAAAGTGACTCTCTTCCTTTGTGTATTTTTTGTCTTGTTCCAGATGTGGTTGAGGACTAACAACAAAATCATTGGTTGTTTTCTATTTATAGTCCTAGTATGGGGTATAAAACATATACTCTCACAGCATTTAAAAAAGCTTTATAAGCATTTTCTTAAAGTATTTGAAATATTCAATGAGTTGTTCTCTTGTTCAATCATTCATTCTTCAACAAGCATTTATTTTTTTTTAAGATTTTATTTTTTTCCTTTTTCTCCCCAAAACCCCCCAGTACATAGTTGTATATTCTTCGTTGTGGGTCCTTCTAGTTGTGGCATGTGGGACGCTGCCTCAGCATGATTTTGATGAGCAGTGCCATGTCCACGCCCAGGACTCGAACCAATGAAACAATGGGCCGCCTGCAGCGGAGCACGCGAACTTAACCACTTGGCCACGGGGCCAGCCCCTCAACAAGTGTTTATTCAGCCCCCACAATGTAACAAGCACTAAGCTAGTTTCCAGGCATATGGAGTGGAAAAGACCTTTCTCTTGTCTCCTATAAAGACAAGAAGAGACATAAAAACAAGAAGACAAAGATATAAAGGACAAAAGGACAAGAAGAGAAGCAATTTCAATACTGTCTAGATAAAGATGCACATAGAAGAGATACCTAACCCAGAGAAAGCTACCTGGAAGTAGTGATACCTAAGACAAGACATTAAATATGAGTTAGAATTAACTAGGAAAAGGGTGGTGAAGGAGGTGGGGAGATAAAGAATGTCAAGGTGAAGGGTCAGAAGGGAAAGCTCATCAGAAGACCCAGAGGTGAGAGAGCACATGTTCAAGTTATTGAAGAATTTCAGGGAGGAAGTGTCAAGAGATGAGGCAGGTGAGATATACATGAGCCAGATCAGGAAAAGCCTTGAAGAGTGTTAATGATGTGGACTTCATTGGAAGGGGAATGGAAGATATTGAAAGGGTTTTGAGGAGCTTGTGACAAGATCTGATTTGCATTTCAGGAAGATCCTATGACTGCAGAGTTGAACATGAATCAGAGGAAGAGAGACTCAGTAATTAGCAGTTTCAGTTACCCAATGACAAAAGATAGACATCTGATCTAGGATGATGGTAATGGAGACTGGTAAGAGCAGCAAGGGGCAGATTTAGCAGGAAAAAGAGGTGGAATTGATAGGATTTGCTCACTAATTGAATGTCAAGGCAGAGGAGAATACCTTGCTGAGTGAACAAAGCATATAGGCAAGAATCTGGTTTGTGAGGCAACGTCTCATTCACCTTCATTTTCCACTGCCTAGCCAACTGCCATGCATGACATAGTGTGAAACAAATGTTTGATGAATGGATGGATGAATATGGATTGATTAACTGACTAAATGAATTCATTAATTAAAAGGCAGAGAACTTGAGGGGAGAGGGTAAAACAAAGAATGAACATTGCTGAAGAAGAAGAAAGCTCAATTTGAACAATTAAAAATTCCCATGCATGCTGAGATTTCTGTGAGCTCTGAATCATAAGCTTGAGAGATTTAAGTAAAGCAAACAGTAAACATTTGACTCAAACAATGAGTTGGTTGATTTAAAGAAAACACACACACATAAACACACACACACAAAGGTAAAACTGAGTTGTTTAAAGTTAATACCATGTGGGAAATGCGTGCTTAGTAAAAACATTCTATGTGATGAAATTTATCCCAAGAGCATATAAATACACTGTAGTCATTCTTTTTTGAACTACTATAAAATCAAACTAGTACAAATTAATATGAAAGTTAAAAACCAGTAATTTGATCTCAGGTAGTGATTAATTGATACTTATCTTAATTTTTCATTAAAAAGGGAAAGAATTAAAAAGAATAACGAAGTAAACATTATTTCTAAACATAATAGTTATAACCGGAATAGTAAATATCTAATTTTTTTAAACGTAAAACTAGGCCGAAATCTGATAAACCACAGTTTATATAATTCTTTCTCATACAGGTACACAAACAGAAACTCATACAAGAAGATTACATGGACCATTAGTTGTATTAACAGCAAAAACTTCTTTTTGAGTTAGACTGTAAAATCTAAAGAAGTAAAGAATAAGTCCGAGCAAGAATCAGGAAACAGACTAAAGATTGCCCGTAGCTTCAATAGACAAGAACAGACTTAAACCATCATAAAAATATTCTACTGAGGGAATATACGTTCCATTAACAGAAAAAAAAAAAACAACAAATCAAGACAACCAATGAACCTTAGGAGACATCATGGTGTGTCATCAACAATTGGTACTATCAATTCTTTGCCATGGATGTGGTATAGCCTGCCATCAAATCCAGTTTCTTAACTATAACATTAGCTATCAGCTTCCATTGCCCATCAGTTGGCAGATAGCACTCTGGGCCCTTTGATCTGCCCACCCCATGGCATTTCCTTCTGACTTGAGGCAGAAAGTGCTCAAGCAGCTTTCATCAGGCAAAGCTGGGTTCTAAGCCAATTTTCTATAATTCTGTTCCAGAGTACCTCACTTACCACTGGTTTCACTTATTATTCCACGTCACAATTTCTATACCATGTAATTCAAATAATTGGACCTCTGTGTTAGTTTCAGTCTCAGAGTTTTGTCTAGTTGCTCATTCCTGCCACTTAGATGAGGGGCCATATATATATTTTAAACTTCAGCCTCTGGGTTTGAAATTTTGTACCAGAAACATCATTTTAACGGTTGGAAGTCCTATTATTTGTGCACCAGCCTTCAGGTAACAACTGCACCTGAATGACAGCGTATCACATGTCTGATTTTGCTCTTTCCCCCCGCTGAGATGCCCTGCTTTTAAATTCTAGTGCCCACTGTTGCCTGAACAATGACTGGATGTTGCTGTTATCCATCAGTTCTATCCACTAACCACTCTGCTTCCAGTCTTAGTGACTTTTCTCCAAATCCAAGTAACTGATATCATATACAAACTACTCATAACAAAAATGCCAGAGTATTATAACAACCCACAGGTTCTAAATTGCAATCAATATATTTGCAGGAAAGTGAAATGCCACAGCATAGATATACTGCTGGAATAGACACATATGGAGGAAAAATACAGGATTACAAACATATGTGAGTGATGAGCTGAAGAGAAGGATAACAACTTGGGTCGACTGAAATAAAATCCATTTTCAAATATAAGTACTAGCTATAGAAATATATGTGAGAGTAGCTACGGACAGACGCCTCTGACATTCAGTAACATTGGTTTCTCTCCTTTTTAGAGCAAAGTAATTATGAATCCATGAGGTAAAGATACAGAAGTAAAAGCAATAAATTCAATAAGTTTCACCAGTGGCCATTCAACAAAGCATAGTCTTTATTTTAGATATAAAAAGGAAGGAAATGTTGGTCATGGAGTGGTCATAATACCATCAACTGGGCATGTTACCGCCAATCACAAACATGCGTCAATAATGAGAAGGCTCATCTCACACTATAAAGGCCAATTTATATTTGTACATTTATATTTACATGTATGTATATTGCAGCGGTTCTCAACTGGGGAAATTTTTCCTCCCAGGGGGACATATGGGGATGTGTAGGAACATTTTTGCCTGTGACAACAGAGGATGCTGCTGGTATCTAGAGGGTAGAGGCTGGAGATGCTGTTAAACATCCTACAATTCATAGGACAGTCCTCCAAGACAGAATTATCCAGTCCAAAATATCAATAGTGCTGAGGTACAGCAGTGAATGAAATTTACACACAGGCAGTTCTCACTTTGCATGGTACCATGTTGACTGAGATTTGATCTCCATGAAGAGTGAGAAAACACTTCCAATATGCACAAGATTCAGTTAATGCGGTACCATACAAAGCAAGGACAGCCTTTATTTTAGTTGTTGGTTGAAGCTGAACTATCCACCATATAGCAGCAAGAAATAAAAAGCATTTTTAGAAATAGACTTCTCTTCAGCCTACCCCTCCTAAAGCGGAATATTTAAATTCATGATGCCTGCTACTGGACTTTTTATTTTTTTTCCAAAATCTCTTCCTCATTCTCTTTTTCTGTTAATGGAACTAGCACTATCTTTTTCTCTTCCTTCTCCTTAAGTACTTACATTCAACACACTGATAAATCCTGTTGATTCTATTCCTACTATATTTACCACATCCATCTCCTCCTTTGTATTCTCAATGCCACAATCCTAATCCATGTCTTCCTCTTACCTTTTACAGATTACAACAATAGATTTATAACAAGACACAAAATCTCCACCAGATAATCCATTTTAAGCATATTTCATAAATACAACTTAACTAAGTTATTTTTCTTAAAGCACAAATCTGATCATATACATTCTTCGCTCAAAAACCTCAAATATTCCTCCCTTGTCTACTGAATAATCAGATCCCAACGTAGTTTAGTTTCATTGTTCAACACTCCTCCACATGACTAATGTCCCTCCTGAGCAGGATTACTGCACTTCATCATGTGATCATGCCCTACTCTTTCCAATCTCTGTCTTTGCTCACAGTATTCACTCAACCTGAAACCTCGTCCCTGACTCATCCTGCGACCTAGATTTCCAGAACTGCCCAGCTTTAATGTTACCTTTTCTGCAAAGTCCTCCTGGTGTCGTACAGGGAACTTCCATAATAGGGTTTTAAAAAATATATCTCACTTATAATAATTCCCAAGTGCCAGTCCACAAACATACTACTGGTGACAAATTTTTCTCCTGTCCATGATGAAATGAGATAAACAAAAGCAATGTAGCAAATTTTTATAAAGGTAAATTTATTTAAATAGCTGTCCTTTATTATGATAATAGGTCCATCCTAACTTTTAATTAAAAATACCCTGTCTCTTTAATGACTATATTAAAAAAAATTCTTGGTAAAAATAAAAGCTGGTAACCTTATATTTGTCACTTAGATTTTTAGGGAAATTTCACTGGTCTCTGAAATCCAAAAATCTGCATATCACCTTTTACCTTATCTTAGTAAATGGTCAATTTTTTTCCCTAAAAACTCTTTCCCTCATGGATCTGAGGTAACTATTATTACTCTGAGAGATTCTTGGCAAAAAGACCATATAAACGATAAAGTAGACAGATTTTTGCACCTCATAATCTCTTGCACTATCTGGCTAACTGTGGAGGACATTGTGACAAGCCAGCCAGATCTTCCTTCCAGGAGGATTTGTTCCCCAGCTCCTGGAAGGGCTGTTGGCACACAGCTTTCAGCTGCCAGCCCCTACAGGGATTGCTCTGGCTGTAGAGAACCACCTGACCCAAGGTCATGCCCCTTTCTTGGTGGCTTACATCCAATGACTAATTGATATCGTCCTGGGAATACTCTGAAGGACCATTTTAGCTCCAGAGGTTTTCCTGGGATCAGCTGAAACTGTTGTTGAGTCTGCATCACTGTCTAACTTCTCCTTCTGCCTGCTGCAGCTTCCTCCCCCTCTTTTCAAAAGGTGTAGATCTCTTGGACACTCCTAAACCAAAACACTAAACTCCATCTCAGAGTTGTCTTCTTACGGAACCCAACCTGCTTCATTAACTCTTTGAAATCCAAAACTATTAATTTTTCTATCCTCCCAAGAGCCTTACTTAAAGCAATACGAGAGATTGATTGAGGTAGATTCTCTCGATTGAACCCCTAATTCTCCTTAGGAAAAAAAAGACTAAACATAAAGAGGTAATAAACTCATCATTTGTGTTTCTTTCACTGTGACTATATCACAGAAATTCTGCTTCAGTATTGGTAGATTCTTGTGTAGGATTTATAAGCCGACATGAGAAATAAAAATTCAAATGTCAAAATTACATGACATCCACTTAGAAAGATTCATGGGTCTCTAAAACCAGAAACAGACTTTAGCACACAAAAAGGAAATTATTGCATGAAGAGGCTTATATACAATTTACACAGGACAGAAACAAGGGTATTCTGGGATCACAGCAAAAGGAACTAACAGCTAATTGCCTCAGCTAGCCACCATTTGAACGAATCAGCTCCTGCCTTGGTTCTGGAGTAACTCCTCTTGAAACTTAAATTTCAGAGGGGAATTGTTTGCCCTGGCTTGGGTCACATACCCACCTGTTCAAAGATAGCGGGGCATCTGGCTAGTCCATCCTACCAAGGCTACATACAACAGGAAAAGATGTAGCTCCTCAAATGACAACTGAAGTGCCATTACTAAAATAAGGGAGGTGAAGGTGTACAGTGCACACTGATGAATCTCCCTGCCTCACACACGTCTGTCAGATGACATAAGCAAAAAACATCCCAAGAACGCAAAAGTCTCAGGATGAATCAAGGAAGTATTGTTGCAGCCATTGCCCAATAAATGTAGCCAAAATGCCCAAAGTTTCATATAGAGCAGGGGTACTAAATAAGTGGAAATATCTAAATAAGATAGGTCTTTACCTTGAACAAACCAGAAAATAGAAAATGTGGACATTTAAATTCTATCACTCAAATCTATGAAAATAAAGTGAGGACAGATTGCTTGAATTATTGAGATCATTGCTCAAAATTTTTTTTCTTTTTGATAATGGAAATGTGATCATAAATATGCTATTTTTATTATAGTGAAGTAATATTTACACCACGATTCTGTGATGGATAAAGTAGCTAACTAATATGAGATTATTTGTTTTCTTATTCCTCTAAAGTTAACCTTAATTGTACATGCTTTGTTCTTTTTTTAAAGTGAATTTATTTACATACTTTTGCAGTAGAGTTGCAAATACATATGCCCAGTTAAATTTAAATTTCAGATAAATAACAAATAATTTTTTAGTATATGCAGTCCCAAATATTGCACGGGACATACTTATACTAAAAATTACTCATTGTTTATCTGAAATTCAAATTTAACTGGGTGTCCTACTTTTCTTTTCTCCTCTAAATCTGGCAACCCTACTTTGCAATGTATACCTGATGTTTTTCCTATCTGGCACTCATTTTCCCTACCACTGGTGTCTTAGTTCAGGCTGCTATAACAAAGTACCATAGACGGACTGGCTTCGAAGCAACAGAAATTTATTTCTCACAGTTCTGGAGACTGAAGTCCGAGATTAAGGTGCCAGCATGTCGGGTTTCAGTGAGGGCGCCCTTCTGGGTAGCAGACTGCTGACTTCTCGTTTTATTTTCCCATGGCAGAAAGAGGGTGAGAGAGCTCTCTGGGATCCCTTTTATAAGGGCACTAGTCCCATTCATGAAGGTTCCACCCTCATGACCTAATTACCTCCCAAAGGCCCCACCTCCTAATACCATCACATTAGGGGTTAGGATTTCAACATATGAATTTGGGGGGACACAAACATTCAGTCATTACAGCTGGTAACCACACCCCTCTTTTACTTTAGAAGCTATCTACCTTACTATTAGTATACGTGCTGTGGGTGGCACTTGACCCCATCTCCTGCAGCTGCATGATCTAAACTTTACCAATCAGAACACAGAAAACTCCGTCCCACAGTGATTAATTAAATAACAGGCACAGGACGCTGGTCAGGGCAATGAGGGCCAGACCTAAGACTTTTGCTCTAGTTGTGGAGCAGTTTGTTTGCTTGTTTTTTCCTGAAATTATTGCTCACTGATAGGTGATAAGTCCTGGAGCTGCAGGGAGCCAGCATGGAGAGAGCCTGTCCAAGAATCGTGGCTACATAGAATAAAGCTGCAAGGTGGAGAATGAAGGGCTGAGACCCACTGACAGCAATGAGCCCTAGCAGCAAGCCTGAAGAGGTCCATCTTGGACTTTTCAGTCATGAGAACCAACAGACCCAATTCATTTTTTTTTTTTTTTTACATAAGCTATTTGCACTTAGATTTCTGCCACTTGCAGTCTAGAGCTCCTTTTAGCAAAGATATTTTGAAGCAACAAAAGGCATATACAAGAAAGTTATTACACAGAAAATCAGAAACAAATATAGGAGGGCAAAATAAGCCAATCCTAAAAGTTAATACAGTTCAATGTTTTCCAGTGTATGATATGTGTACTACTGATAGTATGTGAGATAATTTTAAGGATTACGCAAATAATTTTTTATTTTAATAGCTTAATATTTATTTTAATGTGAATTAAAAATATAATTAGCACATCAAATTCAAGTATTCTTTTAAAATACATTTGTTAAAGTAAAAAAATGATTCTATTAAAATTAGAATATAAATTCTTCTGGAAGTATGAGGATATGGCAAAAATCATACAGGTGTCATGAAAATGTCTGAAATTTTGAAAGCACTGACATAGTTGATATGATTGAGCATAAGATTTTGCTGTGAGCATCCTAGCAGCCTGAGGTGGAGCAGGCAGGGTAGGGGGAGGGTGGGAGGGAGAAATACATTATTTTACAACTATCATCAGAAAAGAGAAATTGTGCCAGTGCTTCTGGAGAGCCTATTCTCTGCAACTAAATTCCAAAAAAATTTCTCATTTAGCACTTATATAGAGAGATTAACAAGTTATATTACTTAAGAAAAATATCCTGAACAATAGTTTTATAATCAATATAAAGGAGAATTCATAATATTTTTTCTTACAACAATCTTCTATTAAAGTCAAGAGTTTTTAAACTATAGCTTCATGTATTGATTCTATAAGATGCTTAAGTTAATGTGGTACAACCATGCAGCCTTCCTGGGATCTAATTTAATGCAAAAATAAAAGTGAGGTTACCTAGGGGTTTCAATGGAGAGCATTTCCATTGAAAACTTTAAATCCCACATCTCTTACTGGGTTTTGAGAGTAGCTGAATAGCAAAAAATTATAGTTTATGCTGCCAGAGGTGGTTTTGAAGTACAAGTGTTCTATATTTCTAATTGAGGACAGACTCACATGCTTTGAAAACCAAGAGAACAAAAGGTAACTATTATTGATGACAAAAAGAAAAGGCCTTTTGTAATTCAAAGAGTTCTGTAGCAACTACAATTAGGAACCTTCTCATAATAGGTAAGATGTTAACACAATGTCCCTCAGAACAGCATATAAGTTATTAGAAATCCAAATTTAGTAGGCCTTTTCAATTAGAAACTATAGGAATTGAAGTTGGAGACTTGGAAACTTAAGAACCTATTTGTTGAAGAAACAATAAGAAATAGAATAGAACAACAGCAACAGGCGAATGAGAGACACATCCGGCGTTGGCCTTGGAAAGCATATGTTCGGAAGGAAATGAAAATAGCTTAAGGAAGGGTAAACAATGAAAAATGAAACCTGCCCTAAGAGGAGAGAGTGATAGAACACATCCAGAGAGTAAAGCTCCCTGGGACAACGTCTTGCTACACTTTGGAAGTATAGGAAGAGTATATTAGAAGGAAGCAGGAGGGTATATTGTTTGCTATTTTTAGGTATGAAATTGTTTCAGTCATAGCCTTGGTTTAAATAAATATGAAGACTAAGATAAAGACCTGCACCGTTTTGGGGGTGAATCAGTCAAAGAAATGCTGACTACAGAAAGATGGACTACAAAAGCAGTCATTCCTTGAAGCCTTAGTTTCTGATAATTTAAACGTTTAAAAGCTATTTTTTCTTTAACTTGCATAAATATTTCTCATCTAATGGATTAATTTTTAAAAGACAAATTACTTCATTATCAGATATTACTTCTGAGAAATTATGAAAACTATGAAAGGAATTAAGGGCAAAACATTAGAGTAAGAGATCATAAGTCCCTTCCTTACCACATTTCCGATAGAATGAGCAGATGCTCAATACATTTGACTTGCAAAACTCCCTAACAATTGTATACTGTCAATTTCTCTCTTTATCTCTACTGACGTGGTCCCTCTTTCCTACCTCTGCCCCAACTTGCTTAGAAAATAATATTGTTCTATATAGGGAACATGACCTCTTGGTTATCATTTTTTTTACCCTCAGAGTAACAATTCATTTTCCTTCTGTCTCCCTCATAGCTTTGTTAATTTGAAAGAAATAAAATTCAAGGACTTCCAGAAAAATATTATTCATTTTTCCTTGAGAAATTGAGGTTTTTTTGATTAATAATATATTTTGAAGGGTGAATAACAATGTTCAAAATGTTTAGCTTCCAAGTCTTTAATGTTACATTTTTACAGAAGAAATATATTAACAGGCTATTTAAATATACTATTCCTGGGCAATCCAGTATCACTATTGAATGGATTTCTATCATTGAGTCACGGCTATTTTCAAAAGCAAATTTTGTTTTCTTTGCTTATGAGATTGTTATGTATCAGGAGTGTCAATGAAAAGGACGTAAGATTGGAGAGGAAGCTTGTACCTCTCAATAGATCTTCCAAGGAAGATAGGAGACTTTTGAAGAACTTACCTGGCCACAGAGGGTGGCTTCAGCATTTATAGCCACAAGGGTGAATAGAGAGTCTCAGCCATGATTCAAATATTAGCATTGGGAGATCCAAGAATATTTAGAAGGAAAGGAGATAGAGAACTACAAAAAATCTGGAGAAGTTTCTTAGAACTCTGAACAGTTCTCCTTTAGTTTCTCCCTCCCTTCCTTTCTTTCCTCTGTCCCATTTTATGTTTCTTCAATTGTTAGTCAACATATATTTATTGAGAATCTGTGCTAGGTAGTGGGGGATCATGTACACGAAAAGTAAACATATGGGGACATACACACATAAAAATACAGGATCCATTTCTTTAGAGTCAAATGAAGAAACATAAGCACAAATAAGTTCAATTCATTTTAAGCTGTAACGGAATTGCATTAAACTTGCAATGTGAGCACAGAGTTATAAGGGTCAATTCACTTGGGAAACTCAGAAAAAGCTTCACAAACGTGGCAAATACTTGACATGATTGCTAAAGGAGAGCTGGCCACACAGACAAACCTAGGAAACAGGAGCAAGGACATTCCAAGCAGGAGTAAGGTGTGAGAAATGTGGCCTATTTAGGCCACTACAAGTACTGATGAAGCATAAAGTGTGAGGGGTTGGGGGCAGGGGCAGGAGGTCCCGGAGAATGAGGCTGAATAGATTGGAAGGGACAGATATTGAAGGGCCTTATATATCATAGTGAGGAACTTCAATCTTATCCTGTAAGCAATGAGGAACCTCTGAAGAATTTTCAGTAGGGAGGTTAACATGATCAGCTTCTCACTTGCTTCCTGGCAATAATGTGCAGGAGGAATTGCGGGCAGGCAGTGAGACAACAAACAGCATCGTAAGGCAGTCAACCATGGCCTGATATGGGGCATGGGCAGAGGAGATGAAAAAGAGGTGATGGATAGAGAGCTAATAGGAGGTAAAATTGACAGGATATGGTGACTGGAGATTAGAGGACGGGACAGCGTGAGGGGTAAGAACAGGATGGTTTTGAGGTTTCTAATTGGGAAAGAGTACATGGCAGTGTTATTCACTAAGATAGGGAACACCTGAAGAGGAAAGACTTGGAACAAAGATCATGACTCTCAGGAGCTCATCAATTGGAGCTATAGATCTAGGCCTCATGAGAGAGTCTGGAGAGATATTTGGGAATCACAAAGATGACAGTATAAAGCCATAAACACTAATAGTGTCACTGTTAAGGGAATAAGCTCTTTGTCAAAAGACCCAGGTTTGAAGCTAGTTCTCTTACTGACCTTGCGCAAGTTGCTTAAATCTGAAAAATGGTGTTAATAATGCCTCTCATACACAAAGAAAGAATTCAATTAAATGAGAAGGTATCTAAAGCTCTCAGGATGGTGTCTGGCATGCAGTAAGCGCTCAGGAAATGCTAGCTTCTATTATTCTGATGAATAAGATTAACAGATTAGAATTAATCTATCCACTAAATCTTGTTGGGACACCTACTATATTCAAGGCCAAAGAAGAGAGGCAAAATGATAGAAACCTGGGTGGATGGATACTTAAGATGCACAGCCCATGGAGAAAATAGAGTGAGAGATCATATAAGTAGGAGAGACAGACAGCATCTTGACTGATGGTAGAGAGCTTTCAGAGAAGAGAAAATGTTAAATTCTACCCATGTCACATAGCTAATAAATGTTTTTGGGGAGTTAGTAGTTACTAAGTCATGGGTGAATTTAGTCACTGAAATGCAGGGGGGAGCAGAAACAAACTCACATTTCTTGATGACTAAAACAGAAAGGAAAAAATGGGAACAACGAGTGTAGATTAGACTTTTTAGAAGCTTGACTGTGAAGAGGAGAGATATAGTTAGTAACTAAACAACCAAGGTAGTTTTTATTGAAATTTAATTAATTTTAATTTACTACTCTCAAACGTATGTCATTTGAGCATATTTATACATTGATCAGAAAGAGCCAATGGAAAAGAAAATTCTTAAAACATAGGAAAAAGGTAAATCATTGATGGAGCAAGGTTACAGCAAAGCAGAAGGCTTTAAGAAGGGTAAAATCCTATGCCTCAGTGAGCACAGAGATGTCAGACCAAGTGGGTGCTTGAGGTACCTTTATCATCCCTTGAAGAATAGAATTCCATTGTCTGTTTTGTTAAAAAAAAAAAAAGTAACATCCTAAGTTCAACAATTCTTATAAGAAATTTATGATAAGATAACCAGTGAATTTCTTTATTGTAAGTGATTTTAATGGTCATCTCCTATCTTATCACAAAGTGTTTAAGATACTATAATCCATATATCATTAGTTTAGCAACCCTGGATAAAATTATGAGCTTCACTTCTGGCTATCTCAGTCCTGTAACTATCCAAGATAGATTTTTTTTTTCATAATTTTCACAGAATGTCCCTGCGTATCTGGCTGTGCTCTGACGCAGAAATTTCTAGGTTAGACTTTGTCACTCTTACCGGTTAATTTATCCAAAGCTATCTCACAGTTCTCGAATTCCTCATACCTTTATGATTTGATGGCAAAACACTATGCAGTTACCTAGAGCAAGGGTCAGCAAACTTTGTCTGTGAAGGATCAGATAGTAAATATATAAGGCTTTGTGGGTCATACAGTTTCTGTTGCAACTACTGAGCTCTGCTGTTGTAGCTTGAAAGCAATGAGAGACAATGAGCTTAACAGTCAATGAACTTAAACGTTCATAGATAATACTTAAAAAGAATGAACATGGCTGTGTTCCAATAAAACCTTATTTACCAAAACAGGCAACAGGCCAGATTGAGCTCTGGCCACAGTTTGCTGATCCCTGCCCGAAAGCTTTCTCTAATCTCAGTAGATTCTAGATCTTAATAACCAGAGGCAATAACGTAATGCTGGTTAACTGCTAGTTTCCCATCTTAGAATATGAATGACAGTTTCACTACCTCTTGCCTTATCACAGCCAGAAAACCAATTCCGAATAAGTCATCTTCTCTGAAGATCTGTTGCCTGCAACACCTTCACGGTACAAATTTCAGAATCACGTAGCATTCCAGACGGAAACAACAGAAACTGACCCCGGATAACAAAAGCAAAAGGAAATTTACTGGAAGGATGTTGTGGGGCTCACAAGTCAGCTCGTTTCCCAAGCACAGGTCCGCTCTCCTATACCATCTTCCCATTCTACTTGATATCATGCTAGTTCGTGGCATAAAATAACATCATGATGACATGGCCTATAGATCAGGAAGTTGCAGGCAATCTAGGTGCCTTGGTCAGGTAAATGAATGTTAGGGGAGATAAATACCATCAAATACAAAAACTTGATATCTCAGGGACATTTCTGGGGGACATATCAAAATACCTCCTTCAAAATGAAGGACATGTTGCCATTCCTTCTGTAACTTTCCAGGAAGAATGAGATTTGGTGGACCTCTTTGAAAGGTTATGGCAATAGATGTAATTGTGTGCCTTGTTTCAACCTATTTATCCAATGATCTCAAAAGAGCCATCATGGGATGGATCCAAGGGTAAAAGAAGGCTCTCTAGTAAGTTCAGGCTGAGGTGAAGTGGTTTGTCAATAGTCCCTTATGATACAGTAAATCCAATGGTGCTGGGGAGCCTGAGGAAAACCAGGATGTTGTATGGACCTGCTTTAAAACAGGAAATTGTGACCAGATGACACATTCTCCTTATGTGTGTCAGAACATTAACATGTGCGTGCATGTAGATACCATCATTACATAGGAACTGAGTCAACATGCCAAGTCAGTTTTGACGCTTACTAGTTTTCCTCTTTCATCGACTCAAAGTCCCAGGCTAAGTGAACATACCTTAAACATATAATAGCTTCAGTATGAAGAGTACCCAGGTGAAAAAAAAGTACCAATATTCCACTGTCTGTATCTTCCTAACTATCTTAGAGGAGGAGAAATGGAAATGTGAGAAAGCAAACATGTAAATTGATTTTTAAACCACTTGTTCAAATTAGTTTAAAATGCTATCTTAGTCAAGGATCTCTTAGTTGCAGGTAATCGAAACCCCCTGTAAATAAGCCAAAAAAGAGGAATTTATATAGGATAATGGGATATTTCCCAGCATCCAAGAGCAGGAGGTAAAACTGGGCCTCCCAAACAGCTGAAACTAGGAACAGGAAAGCTGGCAGGGATGCAGGCTACTCTTCCTTGTGTCTCCCTCTCTGAGGGTCACATGATCTCCCATCTCTGCTTCTTTCTCTAAGCTTCATTTTGATTTCTTTCTGCAAATTGCTTTCTCATCTTTCATGCACACAGAGGAAAACGGGCCATTCCACATTCCTTGCATTTATATGTCCTTAGTTCATGCAATTAGCACACGCTAACATCTAGAACACGATTCCCAGATTCAGGGGACAAATTCAATTGGCCCACTGGAGTTCAGGTCTTCAACCCTGGCCTAATCTTCTATGGCCAGGAGGGCAAAGTCACAAAACATAAATGAGGTTACCACAGGGGCATGGACATCAGCTTTAAAGAAGAGTAGGTATCTATTACAGGAAAATATAGAAGAGTAAAGACGATATATGGAATCTGGTTATCAGTAAATGATTTGAAAGCTAGTAATAAACAGAAACCCTCAATGGAGAAAGTACAGGCAAGAGGAAATAAATTTGGAAATACACATATGCTGCTATCTCTGAAGGAGATACAGGGACTGGGAACTTAGAAGGCCAAATACAACCTTCTAAGGCTATTTTAGCAAATAATATTGTACCTGTCCTTGAGATTTGCTATCAAACCAATTTCTCACCCTTCCTCTGCTCTGTTCTGTATTTTAGGGGGATGACTCCCTACAAGGTACAATTCCCAGCTTCGGAATCAGCTGACTTCCACCCGGGTTCGGCCAATGAGAGGCACTGGCAGGATACCGCAGGACTCGGGAAAGAGAGAAGTCAAGAAATTTCTCCCCGCTTTCCCAAGAGAGCCTCTCTCAGAGTAGATTCGTTCCTCCATGGTCCCAGCTTCCACTGAACAGGCCAGCTGGGGTTCCAGCTACTGCTAGGCGAGTCTGGTTCCACCTTCTCTCTTTGTCCTTCCAGCCTGAAAGCTATAGTGATTTTCTTCTGCTGCTAATCTCTGCTTCTACTGTCTCCCATTTGGTTTTTCAGCATTCCTATCACCTGTGAAAAATTCCTGGAATAAATTCATGCTGTCTTAAATACTTAATTTATGATTTCCTGGTTGGACCATGATCGATGCAAGTACTTTTGAGGGTTTTTGATTGCCAAAGTTTCTCTGAAGTCTCAAGGCACTGCAGTCAGGGCTGAAGGCAAGAATCCAACCTTTAAATATAAACCTCCATATGCTTTAGGGACTAAGAAACTATCATTGTTTTTACTTATCCCTGGTAGCAAGTGAAATCAAGATTAAGTGATGACCAAGCAGGGAAAAACAATTGTTGGACTTAGATAAAAGAAGAATTTATATCCAAGTACTACTTTTCTTTAAATTTCTGACAGTATTGCCTTCCTAACCCTGCTGAGCTGGAGTGGGCCTTCACTTGCAGCTTATGCGTGAGGGTTGTCCCTCATCTATTCTAAGCTTTTGTAGGAACTCACAAAAGGTGTTTCCTCCGGGTGCCAGGGCCCACAACTTGGCTAACAGAGTGTTAACCAGATTTCAGCTCACAGAAGTCTAGAAACTATCATTTGGCATGGAATGAGTGCAAAGGGAAAATCATGGATTTAGAAAGCTTCCAGCAAAAGGAACTACACTACTGGTGTATCGCCCCCAAGCCCTTGACCATGTACCCTGCTCCCAGCTCGTAGCTGCTGGGAACGTTGCCTGCTAATGGCTCACAGTTGCTCCCTTCTCCAGAGCTTTGGCATTGCCTTTGGCTAACGGTAGCCACCACCCAAACTGCTCCCTCTTCCTAAAGCCAGTGGCTGAGTATGTGATAAATGACATACAAAAGCGCTGATCCTCTTGCCTCAGGGTGATGTTTCTGTGCAGTCATTTATGCTCTGGAGCCTCATCCTCTGTGGATTAGGCTAAGGCTAGACTTCATCTGAGGCATCTGAGATGTCATTCCTGTGGCTATTTTCCCTTCCCTCTGCAGCTTTCTTCATTCTCTTATAAGTGCTTCCTGAAGAACGTTCCCTCAATAAGTCACATGTGCCTGAATCCCTGTCTCAGGCTCTGATTCTGGGGAACCTGGTCTAATACAAGCACTAATTATGATTTTGTTTATTTTTAATCTCTAGAGAAGGACAAAGAGATTCTGGAGAAAGACAGTAATAATTTAAACAATAAGTTACATTTTGATAATGTAGTATCAAAATTTAGGGAATTAATCTTGAAATAATAGGAAAATTTGTAATTATTGATGATAGGGCAAAATACTTTTTTGACATTGGGAACTCAAAAACTGAGAAAACAGAGCAGGGAAATAAGTTTTAAAACTTGTTCTACGTTCTATAGGCTTTTCAGGTTATACATATTTCTATGTATGAAGTACCTATGAATATGGCTGAGTGGTGTGATCTAACATTCTTGAAAATCTTTTTTGTGGGAGATCCTTGAACTTTAGTTCTATTTAGTAGTAACAGCTATCACTTACTGAGCAACCATTAAGGGCCAGGCCTTACAGCAGATGCTATTACATACATGATTTCAATTTTACTCCCTACGACGATCCCATGAGATAGGTATTAGCTCCATTTTACAGATGAAAAAGCTGAGGTACGGTGAAGTCAGTTTGACTCCTGCAGAGCTGATCTTCAATCTAGGGCTGTATGACTATAATGTCTCTATTATTTTCATCATATTATGCTGCCTCTCAAATGAAATTTTTAAACACATTTAATCAACAGCTGTTGCTATGTAACGAACCAAATATATCCACATATTCTGTTATACTTTTTTGCCTTTTCTATTTTTAGGCATAGGTGAAGGAGGATTTTGAACTACATAATTCCTAAGGTGCCCTCCACCTCTAGCACACTGATTCCAGGCAAAGATATTGAGCTGAATCTCTCCCAAACAAGGAATAAGGAACTTATTCTAATGTGACCACTGACCCTGGCTAAATTGAGTTTTCAACGTTTTTACTCATCTATTAAAAAAAACACAACTAATATTAA
The DNA here is from genome assembly GCF_021613505.1 of Equus quagga. Classification (NCBI taxonomy): domain Eukaryota; kingdom Metazoa; phylum Chordata; class Mammalia; order Perissodactyla; family Equidae; genus Equus; species Equus quagga. The sequence continues at coordinate 104,374,393 of NC_060274.1, read as the reverse complement.
CTTCTAGCCAAGGGGAATTGAAAGGCAGGACTGATTTAACAATTATCAGGCATTATACAATCTAGTTTTGAATATAAATGATACATATTAGGTCTATAATTCCATGAAACCACAGTCACCAATTCCCCTTCCTTTCTGCCGAGGTAATTAACAGTAGGATTTTCATGCTCAGTGGATTGTAATTCTTACCACCCCCTCTTCCAGTAGATGCAGGCTTTCAATAAGGCTTATGTACTCATTTTTAAAAAAGTATTTCTAATAATGAAAAAATAACATTGTTTATATGCTCTTATGCACTGCCTTTTTACCCATTACTTTTTAAAATGCTGGATGTCTTTTAAATCCAAAAAATATGAGATTGATTATATAACTTTGAACTGAAAAGAACTTTAGCAATCATTCATTCATTCCTTTCACTTCACAAATCAGTAAATGGAAGCACACAGAGGTTAAGTGACTTTACTAAGATTACATGGCTAGTTAATAACAGAACTCAGATTAGAACAGCTAATCCCTCTTGGTTCTAGCAGCTGTTTTGCCAGATGTGAACAATGAACACATTGTGTCTACAGATTTTACCCCATCTAGGCTTTAAACTAACCAGAAGAAATCCCAACGGTTTTTATGAGTTCCATCCCAAAAAAGGAATGGGATTCACACACGGCCTGTATAATGCTCTAGGTCTTACATGCTGGGGGAGAGGGAGGACAGTGGTTGTTGTTGGAGGTTAATTTAATCCCCGGGATGACCTTTTGAAGGTCAGTCCATCATAATCACCAGGAGGGCTTTTTAAACAGAGATTGATGAGCCGTGCCCGCTGCAGTTCTGATCCAGTTTCTGATTCTCATTACTGACCAGAGAGTGGGACCTGAGAATCTGCATTTCTAACAAGTTCCTAGGTGATGCTACTGATACCGGTAGGGGGAATCACATTTTGAGAGCTACTGGTCTATATCTCCCCCAGTCCCTGGGGATGGCTGGTCTACTTTTTGTCCTGGTTCTTGTTTTCCCTCCAGTTTCCAATACTCCTTGGTAGTGGATTTGCTTCCAGAGTCGCTCTCCCAGACTAAGATAAGACTTGATCTGCTGTTCTGGCAATTGCATCACGCTAAAAACTATTATCCCCAGAAATCCCTAACACTATACCCCACATTTATCCTCAGACAGGGTCCCCGATACCTAAGCCTGCTCAGGAAAGAAAAAAATCACTTCATGCCCTGGACTTCAATTAGTCTGCTGGACCGTCTAAGGCAGAGGCCATTCCTGTCTGCTGCTGTTAGCCACAACCCCTCTCCCTACTCCCATTAGGTTGTGGGCAGATTTTTGCATATTCTGTTTTCTCTCAGGTACTCTTAGAATATCACATGCTTAGTACTGTGTGGAAGATGCGACTATAAGAAAACCTGATTTTAGACGTGATTTCAGAGCATGTCTAACTATCTTTGTACCTTATGAAAAATGTTCACATATTGTTCCTTGAATCAGAAATGATCATGTGATCTACACATATATATTTAATATTGTATAGGTTTAAAACTAAGAATAAGAAGATATAAAGATGAGTAAGACATGATCCCAGCTCTCAAAGAGCCTTCAAGCTAATGGAGGAGACAGACATTTAAAATGTGATTATAGGGGCTGGCCCACAGCCTAGTGGTTAAATCTGGTGTGCTCTGCTTCAGCAGCCCAGGATCAGTTCCTGGGTGCAGACCTACACCACTCGTTGGCGGCCATGCTGTGGTGGCGACCCACATACAAAATAGAGGAAGACTGACACAGATGTTAGCTCAGGGTGAATCTTCCTCAAGCAAAAAGAGGAAGATTGGCAACAGATGTTAGCTCAGGGCGAATCTTCCTCAGAGCAAAAAAAAAAAAAAAGTAATTCTAATTTCCAAATGGTAAATCTGTGTATCACTGGCTTTGACAACATATTATGATATATTAAAATGACATACTACAATTTTCTTTAATGGGTCAGCTAAAGAGCTATTCATAGATAAATGACATCAAAGTATATAAGCTCATAGTACCAATCCATTCAACCATTACTAACTTTCTAAGGACAAATAACCTAGTTAATGTGGAGGAAGAAAAAACTGCTAGTTCTTATTAAAGTAAAAATATGGAATAAAAAAACTGCTTACTTCCTAGAGACAAAGTTTTACAATTCTTTTATGTCTGTAATATGCATGTAATGCAGTACACAAAACGCTATCACCCTGATACAATAGGAAAGTATTATTTATGTTTAATATATTATTGCTTTGTCCTTATAAACACTTCCTCCAGAGTCATTTAATGTCCTAACGTTCTGGCTGTCTGTTGCCATCCTCTCCCCAACTGAATTAACCAGCTGCTGAGTGCCAATGAATACCATTCATATGTTCAGGGAATTTCTGACCTTATGAATCTGCAGATCCCTAAAGTTGAACCTGAAATCTCTGGTCTCTTGCAGGTAGGGTACAGATATGTGACTTTTATCTAAACAGACCAATCCACTGGCAACTATGATTTCAAAGCACATAAAGAAGGAGGTGGCACAAGGAATCCATTCTGGCAAAGGTGTCAGCAGAAATATACAGCTTTTAGAAACCCAGAAGAGATTCTAGTTTCTAGTTTCCAACTTTAGCAGTGGATTTACGGAGTCTGTGTCAAGAGATGATGACAGATGAAAGCTCACTGGAGCAGTTCCAGAGTAAAACTTGGGTACAGTTTCTAGTTGCATAGAGAATGAATCAGGAGGTCTAACATTTGACCAACAGAAAGAGAAGAGAAAAACGTGTGTGGAGAAAACAGCATAAGAAAACTCTCCAGTACTAAAGGACATGGGTTTTTAGAAAGAAAGGGCCTTTGGAATTCCCAGGACAACGAATGTAAAAAGATCCCAGTATGGTACATGATTGAATTTCAGAATTCCGTGAGCAAACAGAAGATCCTAAAAACTTCTAGGGATAATAAAAAGTCACACATAGGAGGAGAATCAGAATAACATCATCATATATTACCAGCAATGTTGAAAATTAGAAATCAATGCAACAACACCTTCAAATTCTGAAGGAAACTGATTTTCAATCTAAAAGTCTATACCTTGGTAAAGTATCAGCCAAGGGGGATATTAGAATAAGACATTATCTGACAGCAAGGTCTCAAAAATTTTACTGTCTACACATGTTTTCTAGGGAAGCCACTAATGGATATACACTAACAAAACAAGGGAATAAACCAAGATAAATAACAAAGGATCTAAGAAACAGAGGGCCCAGTGCAGGAGAAGTGAAGGGAAACTCCAGACAACAGCCATGTAGCCAAGAGAGTGTAGCAATAGTCTAGGTTAATACAGCACAGTAGAGAGCCCTGGGAGAGAGGCCTCTGACTAAAACAAACAAAAAACAACATAAGTGGATCTAACAGATTTCTGATATGTTTGATTATGTGGAAAATAGAATGGGGTGAGATTTTATAGTTGTTAAGGAATAGAGAAGAAATAAAAAATTAAACAAAAAAAATTTAAGGAAACCACTAGGAGAAGAAAACCAACAAAATTAAACTGGTACAGGTATGTAAAAATAATCATAGGGCAATACTTGATTCAGAGAATAACAAACATTGTTCTGTGTGATAATGATTTAAACAGAAGTTGTGCTGTTAACCATACTAGGGGAGGAGAAATGGGGAAGTGGTAGTTTAAGAGATAAATCCTCACCATTTATAATAGGAAGTTAACAGATAATGCTTTAAATTGATCGATCAATACACAGTAGCTTAGCACATTATTTAGAAAATACTTATGTAAGTACGAGAAACAAGTTCAAAGTAGATGTCTGGGGAGAGCACATGGGATAGAGAAGGAAGTACCAAGCTCATGTTTTGTTTTTGTTGTTATAAGCTTTGTAGTACTATCTTATTTTTTAAATTATGTGCATGGATCACTTTTTATAAAACTAAAAATTGATTTAAAAAGAGTTATATGGTAGAGGAGACCATATCCTTCACCCCAATACTTTCAATGAGGAAATGGGGACAAAAGGCATCTTCAAATTATCACAAGTATCCAGGCTGCCTACTCATCCATAACGTAAATTGACCTTCAGCACATTATAATAAAGAACCCAATGTTTTCCCCCTCTCATCTGGAATAATTCAACTAAGAGCCATTGAATATTCATTAAAGTTAAAGAGCAGCAGCAAGAAAACCAGTAAGCAGCATCCTGGGAACTATAACATACTTAGCTCTTGAAGTCATTTCTTGAGTAAAGGTATGTGTTGGGTATCCAGAGATGAGGCCATACCGTGGTACTAACTATCACTGGTAATACACTAGCATGAATAAGAATTCAATTTTCCACTAACATCAATAAGAAATCAAAATGGGTTGTAAATAAGCTATCTATTCCCAAAAAAGTAAGCCCCAAAGAAGCTTGTACTCTAAATGAACTGAAAAGAGAGACAGAGAGAAAAATAGTTTGCTAGCTCACCTTTCAAGATTTTAGTAGATGAAAAATAAAATATTCAACATTTAACTTGGGAAAACAAGTACTAGGATAAACTAACTTAAACCCTGCTATATGCAACACTTACATAAAAATGTGCACCAATATTTTACAATGTAAACATTATAAAGCCATGACACTTGGAGGCTGCATGAGAAAAGTGACATTCATCACCCTTGCAGTATCCAGGTTTGCTGGTGGCTCTATAGTTCACTTCTGCCATGGTCAAGTAGCCCATCAGTACCAGTCATTACAGCTACAATGGCTGCTGAATGCCATAGATCTCTGCGCGCAGCTACTCTACACTTCCCTACGATGAAAAGTGTCACTACATTTTTAAATTATTAATATTAGCAAGGGAAACAGGGTGTTTCAGAGGACTTCTAACAGTACATAAACAGTGACATTTGTAAAGAAGAAAAGTGGATTAACAAAGGACCAGGAAAAGAGAAATTTGCAAAGTATAACGATAACAGCAGGGAATGCATCCGAAAATATGCCCTCATTTCCATAAATAAGCTACTCTAATGTTTTCTGTTAAAATAAGGACTTTACCTTAAAGGATCATAGCAAAGAAAGAAGGAAATAAAAGTACTAGAATAGATTCTAATTGAGTAAAGGAAAGTCAAATGGAAGAAATTAAACTTTAGCATTGCTTTGCTTTATTCTTAGTTATATTCACAGACATTTTAATATAGCAGATGCATTTTATATATGTACCAAGGTAAAATCCTTACAGTCTTCTTAACCCAGCTTACAAACTTCAAGATACTTAGTTGAAGGGAAATAGAATCTTTCTTATTTACTGGATCAAATCCAGTCTCTCAAACTGGATAAAAAGAATTTGAGATAAGAAAATAACTTGCCAAGGAAAACGGAGAGAAAGATGTCTTGTGTTCTGCCAAATAGAGGATATGCTATCAAGAGAGAAAGGACTTGCTGCAACTTTTGAAACAAAAACAGCCAGTACTGCTTGGTCTGAGGATGAAAGTGGAAAAATAGAATCCTTGTATGCGTGGTAAGGGGGCATAACCCCAAATACTGCCTGTTCACATGCTCCAAAGAGTAAGGAAGTCCTATTTCCAATGCAATGTTTACACTTAAATTTTCCAGGTTCTAAGAACAAGAAGTTCGAAAAAGCCCAGAGAAAAGCAAAACTAACACTGGAGTAGAAAATAAGAACTTATATTGCAATTTTGTGGACATAGTACCATATTTAAAATTCTGAGGAAGAGTTAAAGAAATGATTTGGGCTTGAGAAAAAGTCTATAGTAGTTATAATTTATAATCTTCATTTCCAAAGAAAAAAGAACAATGGCAAATAGAAAATTGCACTTAGAAACAGATTACAACATTAAAATTTTCCTGAAAGAAAAAAAAAAAGCAGTTAAAACAATAGTCTAGGATAATAAGGGTTGTGAATTGATTGGAACCCAACATACCTCAGCGTGGGATAGATTCTTTGGCTTACAGCTATTGCCCATTCACCTACCCCCCCCCCCCCCCCCCCCCCGCCGCCCAGCTTCTTTTCTTCATGGCCCTCTTCCACATCTCTCTCTCTACCATCTTGAAAGTAGCTGCGTGGACTACAAGTTTTACAAGCTGTCATTCTAGCAAAAAGTTGCTATCTTTCAGTTTTTATTAATTAGAAACTAATATGATTCTCTCTAGATTTTAAAAAATTTTGTTATTTGGTATGCTGGGGCATACACAGCCAATGTGACATAACATATAGCCTAATTAGAAATTCTGTTAACAAAGAAATGATGCCCAAATTCACGATTATATACATGGAGAATTACATAGAGTTCTAAATATGAAGGACTGTTTCGAAGTATCAGGCTTACATTGAAGAAAGGTAAAAATACACATCTCAAGTCAATTGTTGACTCCTTAGCTCGAAGGCAGAGCAGACCATAGGCAACAATGGGCAACGACAGACAAGTAACATTTGAGTAACCAATATGTATCAGGTACTTTACATATGCTATCTTGGTAAATTTTACTTTAAAGTAGGTGTAATTATCACTATTTATAATACACATTAAATAGAAATTATTTTCATTTCATGCATGAGAAAACTGAGATTCCAAAGCGTGTAAGATTGTAAGTGGAAGAACAAGAACTCCAACTTAGGCCTATCTGAAATCTGTTCTCGTTACTATCCTAATTCACAAGTTTGAAGGTATCAGGGCTCTTATTTTTATCATTTCTCAAGAATTTGCAATGCTTTCCACTGTCACTGTGGTTTTAATTCATAGGAACCTCACTTTTGAGACAAAAGACACTGATTTAGCTTCCAGGTTTATTTTGTTAGCTTCATAAATCAGACCCAACTCCAAGTTTACATTTCTACTATTGCCTTTCTAAACCGAATTATTTTATAAAAAGTCCACCAGTTTTTTCTAAATCACTTTTTCCCCTAACATTATCAAAAAGTTTAATTTTGAAATATCCATATTTTACGTGGACAGGATCTCATTTTCCCTTGTAGATTTACGCCTACTTAGCTAATTTCATTGAGGGGAGTTTTAATTTTAAATTTTTGTAATATTTTCAAAGTGCATCGATAATAGTTTATCAATCGGTTTAGTACTGAGAACCTATCAGTGATTTCTATTGGAAGCTATCAGAGATATTAAAATCAAATAGTATCGCCAAATTTTATTTGGCATAGAACGGATGTCTTAAGTTTAATATATGGTAACTTTTTTGTTTATTGAAACGGAATAATTAGCAAACATGGTGGTAAAGTTTATGCAATAAATGCTAATTTGTTTAAAGTGGAGAAACTTTACTCCATACTGCAAACTCCGTTTCACAACAGTTGTTTAGTATTCAATACACTGAACAAAGGGGGTTATTTCGGGTAACTGCCAATATTCTGAGGCATCCAAATTTAAAAAAAAAAAGAATTCCTGAGATTTACTTCAAAGGATTAACGCACATAACGTATTTTCCCGTGTGACATGCCAAAATGGGCACATTCATTTTGGATAAAAAGTAAACAAGGGCTTTCGGGATTGAGAAAGAAGAAGACGAGAAAGGGAAAAAAACAGAATATTTTCCAATTCACAAGACAGAGCAAAAAAATGTGTTCAGGGCCCTTAGGAGCAAAGAGCTTGAACTTAAATGTTACAAATAGATTTACCCCACTTGACACCCCAGGCGGGAGGTAGGAATCTTTTCTAAGTGCGTTTGCCTTTTGTAACATCCATCACCAAGATCTCTCTTTCACAATACTGGGAGAGGCCTGTCTGTTCCTCCAAAACCACAGTTGAAGTTTGGACAAAGTTTGAGAAACGCCAAGCACCTGCGGCTCTAACCAAAACCGGCGAGGAGCCCGGCGCGCGCGTCACGTCTCCCCAGCTTTCCGTCTGCAGATTCCAGACGTTTTTGAAATGCGGTGTGAACATCCGGCTTCCGCGCCCCAGAAATAAGAGCCATTCCGGGGAGGGGGCCTGGGTGCGCACCGACGCTTCATAAAGGTGTACGTCTGCACCAGAGGCGACGAGCATCCTCTTCTCTCCAGGCAACTGTGGCCGTGCCCGAGCGCCCAAGGGACGAGTCCGGAGGCCGGGGCCGTCAGCCGGAACCACACCGTCGCGTCCCACCGCGCAGCCCGCGACCGGAAGGGGGCGGGGCCTCGGGCCGGCGCGGCGAGGCGACCGCGGCGGGCGGGGGGGTTCCTCCGGGGCCCGGCCCGCAGCCGCGCGCTTCCGGCGCGCTCCCCCGCGTCCTGCGTCCTGTGGTCTCGCCCGCCCCCGCTGCCATGTTGGATTGTGCGGCCGCCGCCGCCGCCGCCGAAGGAGGGTTGGAGGAGGAGTTGGGAGTTTAGCGCAGTCGCCGGAGTACGAGGACAACGGCCATCGGGCTAGAGCCTAGCCGGGCGGGAGCGGGGAGTTTCCCTTTCTCCGCGCGGCCTGCCGTCGGCTCCCCCTGCTCGTGGCCGCCCTCTCCCCGCGCCGGAGGAGCTACGAGATGCTGCGCCTGTGACTGCCCTCCTCCCGCCCCTGTCACCGAGAGAGGGGACGAACGCTCGCCTCCTCGCCGGAGGAGACGGCCCTGGACTCCCAGCCCCGCCGGCGAAACCATGAGCTCCGGCCAGCAGCAGCCGCCGCCGCCGCGGAGGGTCACCAACGTGGGGTCCCTGCTGCTCACCCCGCAGGAGAACGAGTCTCTCTTCACCTTCCTCGGCAAGAAATGTGTGGTCAGTGGCCGAGCCCCGCGTCGCCGCCCCCGCCGTTCCCTCACGGGCGCGGGCCGGGGGGCCGGGAAGTGGGAGCGGGGAAGGAGGCGGGAGCGGCGCGTCCCCGGGCTGGCTGCCGCCCAGGCCGCCCGCTGCCGCGGCGCTCTGGCCCCGCGCTCCGGGTGCGAGCCGTGCGGGCCGAGCTGCCCCGGAGCAGGGAAGTGTCACCTCCGCAGGCCTGTCCCCGAGTCCTGCCTGGCCGGGCCCGGGTCCGCGCCCTTGCAGCTGCTTCAAACTTTACTCTCAGGCCACAACGGGATCTTCTTGCCCGAACTGCGTGATCTTATGACCCGGGGCCTCGCTTCGCCTCCTGCCTCTCGATCTGGGGCTACCTTCCTTCACAATGCCAGAGGTTTCAGGAGTGGGTCTGTCGGGAAGGAAGCCCAAATATGAATGAAGTGGACCCTAAGGTGGCTTTTAATCGTCCTTTAGGATCTCAGGAGGGCGTGAAGTCGAGTGCATCGGTTCAGAACGAGGGCAGGAAATGCTACCGCTCCCCATTGTAGAGCACAGGGTTTATTTCTCCAGCAGGCTCGCCCAGGCCTGGTTTCTACTCTCCTCCCCACCGATTTTTTTTTTTTTTTTTTTTTTTTGCACTGGTGGGAGGTGCTGCTCTCCCCGCGACGGTGCGCAGAGGAACCTCAATCTCTAGTAGTTCTTGGCCTTTTGGGGCCCGAGAATGGTTCTTAGGTTGGTGCTGGGCGGCCTGTTCCAACCCCAGATGGCCGGTTGGGAGCGAGCAGATCTGTGGGAAGGGGAATGTGTGGTGTTGACGGAAGCATTCATTACATTGGCTGCTGGCACTTCTGGGGGTGGGGAGGTTCAGCTCGGCGGTGCAGGCCTTGTCAGGCTGCATCTCACTGCGGTGGCTGGGTTGAACTGTCGTTGATTTTCTTGAAACGCTGTTTGGGTTCCTTTCTGCCCTCTTTGCCTGTTAGCCCGTGCAGAGTATGTGCCATTAGAACCCAGAAAACACCTACGGAAATGTCAACAGCACAGTCCCTTTTACAACTTTTCTCAGTGGTGTTAAATATGTTAAACCAGACTACACCTGCTTGTTCAAGAAGTTCGGATTAGACTATTTCTGGAGGTTATCGGATTAATTGTTAACTTTGTAGGCGTCTACCCTTTGTATCCTGTGCCATCCATTTGGAGATCATTACATTCAATTCAGATGTGTTTCATATTTCAGAAAACAGACCTACAACTTTAAAGATAATCGAGCCTCCCCTCCCCCCTTTTTTAAACAAATGAGAAAACTGAACCAGTGAGCCCTAAGTCACACAGCAATTTAGTAATGTAACCAGAACTAGAAAACCAGGACTCCCCATGCCTAGTTCTTTGTACTTTTCACTGCGGCACGTTGTTTTACAAGGGTTTTTTTCTTGCTTGTTATTGACTTATTTCTAAAAGTGATGTTGAAGGAATAATCACTTCTTTTATTCACCAAAAACTAATGTAATTAAAGTGTAAGATTTTTAAAGAAGCACTAATTTTTTCATATTTTCAATTTAGGATAATCTCCAGCACTTTGAATGCTACATTATCTGCAAATGAAAAAAAGTTAATATTTTTGGTGGTTTATTACATTTGCTGTGTAATCTGTGTCAGAAATGAAGTAGTTCTATGTTTTACATACCAGACACAGTAACTTTAGGCAGAAAGGACATTGCATTTATACACAAGTATACTGACTAATTGCTCTGTGCTTACCTGTAATGTTTACTGGTTTCAAAAAATGACATGTGGGAGAATACTGTGATAGAGAAAGATAGTGCCACTTAGTGCTTAGCATAAGTGAATTGCCCAATAAGCCATCAGTATTCAGTGCTCAATTTCTTTATGTAATCTATTATTAATCAACTTTACCTTTTGTATTTCTGTCATTTAAAACCACACTGTTATAGTTACCTGCTCTTGTGGTTTGAAATTGTTGCAAAGATTAACTTTAATATTTGAAGTCTCCAGTTATTAGACGGTAAAGTAAGAATGATATTTTAATTTTTTGAAACAATCTTTTTTTTCCCTTTGCTGACTATGCACTTTTTTGTAGTTTAAAGCAATACTGAAATACATTGTCGCATTAAAAAAAACCCCAGCAATAAGGTTTACAGGTCAGATCAAATTTGTTAAGCAAGAAATGTGTTCAGAACCCTATCTAAGATTCCAGAAATGAGACAGGAGTAGTTATAGTCCCAGTTCTTGAGGAGTTTCATTCCTTCTTTCGCTCAGCAAATATGTATTGAGCAACGAAATGTTGAGGTCAAAATCAGGGTTGATGCCCACCTTCAGGGAGCTTGTTGTGTCTAAAAAGGAAAACAAATGTGTCAACTGATGAAGTCAGTACTTCAGAGTGATGTATAAGAGGCTGCATTCACAATGGAAAATGTCTTGGGTTTGTAGTCAGCAGACCAGGGTTCAAACTCATATGGTCACTTTGGAGAAGTTTCTTAAGCTCCCTGTCCTAGAATTGGTTTTCTCATCTCTAAAATAGGCATACTATTTCATGGGGTGGGTGTGTGAATTAGAAGGACTGTATGTAAATGTACGGATGCTATTATTTTTAAAAAGGTTTAGGGGATCAAAAGAGAGGATGAGTAAAAGGTTTTTGAATGGGTGATACCTGACTACTTAAGATTAGTAGGTACTCCCCAGGTTGATGAGAGGGATGAAACAGCTTGAAAAGTCAGGGGACTGCTAGTAGTATGTTATGGAGCAAGGAGGGTTTCTGCTTGGCTTCTGAAATTTAGGTATGCTTTGGAATCATTGTGGAGATTATTAGAAACGCATATGGCTAGACCAAATTCTGAGCTAATAATTCAAATTCAGTGGGTCTAAGGTGGAACTTGGGCATTTCTATTTTTAGCAAGCTTAACAGAAGACTGTATGGTATATCAGAGTTTGAGAACCACTGCTGGAGCCCATTGTTTTCTGATAGGTAATCCTGAAGCACATGGGAAATAACAGGTTTTCCTTCAATCTTTGGTCTGTATTTTGAGTTAAATTAAGTTAAAACAAGTTAGTACAGCATTTCTCTAACTCCTTATATATCAGTGTGCATTTCATAGATGTCAGAGAGAGATATAGTTGAGGAAGTATGGTGCTTATTAGTGGGGAACCACAGATCAGATTTGAGTTTTAGAAAGTTTGAAAAGAAGGCGGCACAATAGGAGGTGGATTGAGGATTGTGAGAGTGGAGACAAAGGAGATCAGATGGGTGTTTACAGTAGTCCACGTGAAATTTGATGAGGGCCTGAATTAAGGCAGTGCTGGGGAGAATTCAAGGACAGTTTACAAAGACTCTAGTAGGAGTTCATCCCCCTTTGAGATGAGGGGTGCGGGAAGGGAATGGACTAAAGGCAGTTATAACCACTAGTAGAAAAAATATGCAGAAACATACACCTCTCACTAGGTGGAAATATGCCCAGATGTTAATGATTCTCTAGGTTGGTGATTGGTTTCATGGAGGAAGTGAATCTTCAGTAAATCTGTTGTTTTGCCACAGGTTTTTTTTCTTTTGAGGGAGATTAGACCCAAGCAAACATCTGCCGCCAATCCTCTTCTTTTTGCTGAGGAAGATTGGCCCTGAGCTAACATCCGTGCCCATCCTCCTCTACTTTATATATGGAATGCCTGTCAAAGCATACCTTGATAAGCGGTTGCATGGATCCACACCCGGAATCGGAACCAGGAAACCACAGGCCGCCGAAGCAGAGCACCTGAATTTAACAGCTATGCCCTCCGGCTGGCTCTTTGCCACAGTTTTTAAAGATAGATTTTGTGAAAGTTGAGGTTTCATTTAAAGTTATATGTAATATATTATAAATGTATGTTCTATACTTTTGCATAAGGTAAATAATTCTGATGCAATAGTTCTGATGTAGTATTTTCTTAGAACAGTTAAGGGTTAAAAACAAGATTATCAGGTCTTGTTTTGTAGTTCCATTGCTTTTCGTGTAGTGTGATTTAACTTATTTTCCATAAGAAGTATGTGCCATCTTGCCAAGTAGAATTTAATATATGTAGTCCTGAATAAGTAAGAAATTAAGGGTTGGGAAAAGTAAAGATTTATACTACGCCTCTACAGCTATCTCTGGTCCAAATGGATTGGGGTTAGTAATGTGGTTGACCTTTCCCTGCCACTCTCACCTGGTTTGCTTCAAGATTTAGTGATACTTAAGAAGCCATTTTTATTAACCAACTTTAATCTTTGTTTCCTTTAATTCCTTAGCACTTTTTTAACTTTCCTAAATTATTTAGTTTTCTTGTTTGTTTTATTACCTTGCATATAATTCTGGAAAAGTAGACTTTATGCCTGCGTAGTCTTCGGGTAGTCTTCTGTATACTTCTTGTAACATCTAGCATACAGATACTGAATACTTACTGATTGAGTAATTATAATTGCTAACTTGTTTCTTACTTAGGAGCTCATTCAGCATTTCTCATTGCTTCATCAGGTTGTTAAAACCTTCAGTTTCTAATGCAGATGGTATCTGGACTTAGGAGAACAAAGAGGTTTAATTCTGTTGCTGAACTAATACAGTATAGGTGGTAGAAGTAGCTATCCAACAGTTACTTTGTTTCTGTTCTAAATTCTTAAATAGGTTTAGAGAGAGAGGTGTCTGGAGGAATCCTTGTCTTTTTTTTCCCCCCCCCAAGATTTTATTTTTTCCTTTTTCTCCCCAAAGACCCCCGGTACATAGTTGTATATTCTTCTAGTTGTGGCATGTGGGACGCTGCCTCAGTGTGGTTTGATGAGCAGTGCTGTGTCCACGCCCAGGATTCGAACCAAGGAAACACTGGGCCGCCTGCAGCGGAGCCAAGCACGCGAACTTAACCACTCGGCCATGGGGCCAGCCCCAGGGATGCTTGTCTTGATGAAGGCCTGAATTAAGGTAGTACTAGTGGGAAGTTAGGGCTGAAAATGTATTTCACCTTGAGTAATGTGGAAGGAGAAAAAAGGTTAAAATTCATGGGATTTGGAATATGCAGAGATGAGAAGCCAACCTTGTCTAGTATAGAGGAAAAAGGTGAGTACAAAACTGTGTGTCATATAGAGTGGATTGTAAACACAGGAGGAGATTTAGAAAAATCCAGCAGATCTGGGTTATAAATCCTGTTTCTTGTTATTCTTAGCTCTGTAATATAGGCAGATTTCTTAACCAGTATGAGCCTTCGTGTCTAGATTTGTAAAATGGACGTGGTTAAGAATAATGCAGTGTTGTATATAAAGCACTTAGACTGCCTGACACTTAATAAAAGCGTTCAGGAGTTTGGAGAAGCATGTGAAAGAATGTTGTCATTAATTCACTACTTGGTCTCGATTTCCTGTTGCTGGCAGGGAGGTTTAAAGTAAAATTTTGAACTCTATATTGTATTTCTTTTGACTTGGGTAAATTCTTAGTAGTTTTGTTTAAAGTCAGTTAATTATGGAATATGCAAATTAAGAGTTAAGAGTTAAGCAGCAGCTGGAACAAGTCTCTCTGGGGAGTTTCTGGGCAGCCTTAGCCCCCCTGGCTGCTGACTGAAGAGGAAAAAAGGGATACTGGAATAAGAGTTAGGAGTCCCTGGGTTTTAGTCCATGCTGTGCCACTAATTAACAGTGAATGTGCAGAAGAATCTCTGCCTTCCTGAATCTCACTTTCCTAATCTGAAAATGAGAGATTAGACAAGATAATCGCCATGGTCCTTCTTTCCTTTAACATCCTATCGCTTTAAATATTATAGATGCCAGGGACTCTGTAGCAGTGAAAGAACAGCATTTCTGCTAACCCTAGCGTATTTTGTTTTTTGTGTGTTTTGTGCAGTAGAGACAAAGACAGTATATATCTAAGTGAAAGGTAGGGAATCTCAAATGAGTTCATTGCAAATGCCCATTCCTAACTCACCTTTTTCTAAGCATCACAACTTAATAGGCATTTCACTTTAAAAAGACCAGAATGAACAGAATTAAAAGGCATTAGTAATAGAATTACCAGCTCCTAACTAATTTTGAGTTACTGTTATTAATTATTCCTTGTAATTACCAGGAATTTTTGACTTATTATGAGTATGGTGCCTTTTAATTAAGATGGTATATTTTTAAGAGTTTCTCTTTTAACCAATTCCATCTAGAACCTTATTTCTTACATGAAATTGTATTAGTGATATGGTAGTTTGGTGTTACATTTTATTGCTTATTATTTAAGGTTAAAAAAGGTTTTTCATGTTTTTAGTTTGTGTTAGACTCAATAGTTATAGTGAACTGACTTGGTTACTTTAGAGACTCATTTCAAGTTGAGGTTTGAAAGAGTGGAGCTTCATTATAAGTTATTTTGTCTAAGAATCATAGCTTTGATCCAATATATAAGAACTCAGCATTATTAATAGAGTTCACTTTCACTATAAAGGTTCTGGAAGCAACACAAGTTCATACATTCTTGTCCACAGTAATATGATATGTATTATTAACTGCAAGTATAATTCTTACTGGTATACGACAGAGCAATCTAGTTTGTTTGAGTATAGTCGTCCCTTGGTATCTGTGGGTGATTGGTTCCAGGACCCCCTTGGATACTAAACTCTCAGATCCTCAAGTCCATTATATAAGATGGCATAGTATTTGCATGTAACTTAGATATATCCTCCCACGTATACTTCCTCCTACATGTACATATACTTTAAATCATCTCTAGATTACCTCTAATACCAAATACAATGTAAAAGCTGTGTAATTAGTTGCTATACTGTATTGTTTAGGGAATAATGAGTAGAAAAAAAAGTCTGTACATTGTCAGTGCAGGTCCAGCCATCATAGCCCTTTGGATCCATCGTTGGTTCAATCTGTGGTTGGGGAAGCTGAAGATACTGGGACCCGTAGATATGGAGGGCCGACTGTATTAAGTATTGTTTAGTGATTAGTAGAAGATGTTTGGCATATGTAGGTGTATTAATAAATGTAATGTAACAAAAATACTGTTTTTATTTATTTTATCTATATCAGGATTCTTGTAAGTAAAGGATTACACTGCTGTAATATCAATATGAAAGAGTGAAATTAATTAGAAAGCAATTTCACTTTGGAGTTCATATGTTGTAGAGGAATTGTGACTCTTTTTAAAGAGATTAAATAATTGGGTGTAGAGTAATGTTGAAGAGGCAAAACTAGAAAAGCCCCGTTTAGAAAACAGAATCAAATGAAAGATTTGTAGTAACTTCATATTTCAACTTCTGTATCTGTTAATTTACTTTAATTGTTCTTCAGTATACTTAGCCCTTTGGTTCCTTTGCTGTAGTGATTTTTTTTGACTTAATTTTAATTTTACCTGAAGATTTTCTATAGAAATGTGTCTCTGTAAAAGGAGTACTCAATAAAGACCAGATAAATTGAAACGAGAAGGAAATATGGGAGACATTCAGAAATATAAAATGAGGTTAAAAATGGCATGAGGAGATCGAAATTATCATGAGCCAAATATACAGCAACTTTAGAACAATGAAATTTTTTTGTTTCATTTTCAAGTTAAACTTTTATAGTAGATTTAGAGAAGCTAAAACTATTTAGTATTTTTAAGTGTTAAAATAGAGGTGAAGTTGTTTATCATACCTTTGGTTCCAAAATAATTTGTTTTTGCTGGGGAAGATTTACCCTGACCTAACATCTGTTGCCAATCGTCCTCTGGTTTTTTTTTTTTTTTTGCTTTGCTTGTGGAAGATTAGCCCTCAGCTAACATCTGTACCAGTCTTCCTCTGTTTTGTATTAAGGTTGCTGCCACAGCATGGCTGACAAATGGTGTAGGTCTGCCCCTGGGACCTGAACCCATGAACCTGGGCTGCTAAAGTGGAGCGTGCTGAACTTAACCATTAAGCCTTGGGGCTAGCCCCTCAAAATAAAAATTAAGTGAAATACTCCCTCTAATATGGGGAATGCTTTTGTTGCTGTAAAAATACCACAGGATACTTAAATACCTAGGAAATTTCATAATAGTAAAGGAGCCAGTTGATTTGTATACGATGCATAAAGCTGGTCAGAAACCCAAATGATTTCCTTGTTTTTGTTGAAATATCATCATGATCAAGTAGTAAGGACTTAGTACATGACACCCTCCCAGTATCTTGGAATACATGGAAGGAGTAAGGAAGATCTAGTCCTTACTCCTCAGTTGTTTACTAAATCACTGAGGAAGATGAAAACCATGCACAAAAAGATATGTTTTATAAACCAGACTATAATAAAGATTTGAATAATAGAGAGGGGAGATAGATGTATCATTGTGGGGTTTGATGCATCATTGTGGGCCTTGGACATGACCTTAAATGGTCTATAGAATTTATGTTAGGAACAAGGAAGCAGCTCAGTTCAAGAATAGGGAAATGTGTGAGCAAGTTTGGGCTAGAAAATTTGCATGGAATGTTTGGAAATATTAAATAGACTGGCTTGGCTAGAATTGAGAATGGTATTTGCTTCAGGTGATAGTGAAACGATAAGTTTGAAGGGTAAATTGAGGGCAGATTTTTGGAAGACCTTGAACCTCAGACTTAGAGTTTGAATGTTAGTCCCTAAGCAGTTAGGGAGCCAGGAAGATTTTTGATTCAAGAAGTGTCGAGATAGGAAGGATCTAGAGATGGGGAAAACTGGAAATTATTATTCATAATGCAAATAATTGAGTAATGCTTTAAAGTTTACTAGACACTTTCGTATTCTTAATCTCAGCAGACCTGACCTGGCTAAGGAACCTGAATTATAGCAGCATCTGGAACAAAAAAAAAAAAGGATTATGAGGGATAGTAAACCCTTGGTCTTTGTGCTCATGGCAGACACCACCTATCACTCACAGCATTTTTTCCTCCTGTGTCCAGAAGTGATCTCTAAATACTAAGCATATCCCTACAGGCATCCACTACCAATCAGTCAAACTTACAGTAGGTGAAATCTAGTTGCCATTCCAGGCTGTATTCTGAAAGCATTGTGAAGAAAAAATGTGCAGTATTTAGTTGGCTGTGTGAATTCCAGATGACAGCAGAACCTCCTAATGAAAATGGCTAAGTAGTAGAAATTGTAGGACTCTAGCCCTTGGAACCTTTGCAGAGTGTTGATTATTGAGGCCTTAGGAGTGGAATTAGATCTATGGAGGCGTCACTGCAGGACAAGATTACAGAGTGAAGGGGCATAGCCCGTGTTTGACTTGGCCAGTATTTCAGAAGGATGGATTTCAGTGAGGAGTTGAAGGAGGAGAAAGATGGTCTCTTTAATTTACCAGAAAAAGGGTATTATACATGTTGTTCTGCAACTTAACTTTTTCACTTGCGTTAATGTATCTTTCGTATCTTTCCACATCCATTTATATCTATTGCATACTTTTTATTACCACATCCTGTATTTTATGAGTTTCTCGTAACTTATTAACCTCTGTTGATGAGTGCATTAGTGTCCCAGGGCTGCCGTAATGAACTGAGTGGCTTAAACAAATTTATTCTTTCACACTTTTGGAGGGTAGAAGTCTGAAATCCAAATGTCCAGCAGGGTTGGTTCCTTCTGGAGTCCCATGCCTCTCCTGGCTTCTGGCATTTGCTGGTAATCCTTAATGTTTCTTGGTTTGTAGATTTATGACTCTAATCTCTACCTATGTAATCACATGGTGTTCTGCACTCATCTTTCTCCTCTTCTTCTGACACCAGTCATTGGATTAGTGTCAGCTCTGATGACCTCATCTTACTTGGTTACTTCTGCAAAGACCCTCTTTCCAAATAAGGTCCCATTCAGAGATACGGAGGTTAGGACTTCACCGTATCTTTTAGGAGGAGACAGTTCAACCCGTTGTAGTGGGTATTTGTACTTTCTAGGTTTTTGCCTTTAGAAATGGTGCTATAATGAACATTCAGATACATATTTCTATGTATCCTTTCCAAGTATTTTTATAGAATAAATTGTAAGAAATGAAGTCAGAAGGCATGAGCATTAAAATATTAGTAGATACTGCTGAATTGTCCTCCAAAACAGTTTTTATCAAACTCTGTGTATTCTCAATACTAGGATTTAAAAATGTTTTTCTCTTTGACAGTTTCACTGATCCAAAAAGATCTCATTGTTTCTAGTTTTGAGTGAAGTTAAACATCTTTTCATGTCTGTTGATCATTTATATTTCTTCTGTGAATTGCCTATTCTTGCCTTTAGACCATTTTTCTATTGTGTTATTTGTTTTTTTTGGTGACTTGAAGAACTCTTGAGGGATGGTAATTACGTATTAGAGTATATTTTGGCAGTTTGTCGTTTATCTTTTGACAGAAATATTTTTGGTGTTTTTGGTCATTGCATAGGTTTTAAATTTTTGTGTAATTAAATGTAATAATCTTTCTGTTATATCAAGTTTTTGTTTAATACTGTCCTAGCTCAGAATTGCAAAAATATTCACTCACATTTTCCTAGTACTTTTATGGTTTTATTTTGAACATATTATCTTTGATCTTTCTGGAAGTGACTTTGGAAAACGAGTATGGTAGAAATCCAGCTTTATATTTTTACAAATGGTTAGTTGTCCCAATGCCAATCATTGAGCAATTTATTTTCTCCCACCTATTTAAAATACTACCATTATAATTTAGAAAATTACCAGAGGTACTTAGATCCATTTCCGCATTCTCTTCTATTTATTTCATTTGTTTATTTCTTTGCCAGTATATAGAATTTTTAATTAGTGTAGCTCTATAATGATGCAGTTTGATTAGAATTAAGTCCCTCATTATTCGCTTTTTCAATATTTTTTGGCTATCTTTATGTGCTTATGCTTAGTATTTTTTTGAGACTTTGCCTCCCACCTGTAAACCCCACCAAAAAAAATTTGCTTCAATTTGGTATAGTGTTGGATTTATAGATTAATTTAGGAAGAATTGACACATTGAGGCTTCCCATTGGAAAGCAAGTTTTTTTAATTTACTAATTGTCTTATTTCCTTTTGTAGTTTTATAATTTTCCTATCATGTGTACTAGCCATTTAGGAAAACTTTTTAAAATACAAAAGCAGTGCCTAATTTTACTCATTGTTTAAAACACACACACAATGCACTGTACAGAGTTAAAAGTTAAAATACTCGTTTACCTGGCTCATCCCCCTATACGATTATGCTCCATAGAAAGCTCTTCTTAATGGTTTAATGTGACTCTTTCCCATCCTTTTTATGCATGTGTGTATATGTATATGGATGTCTGCATTTTACCTGAAAGCGATCATATTATGGGCAGTTTATATGAGGTACTTATGGATTTACCTCATGCTTTTTAAAAAAAAAAAACATTTTTGTTATGGTAACTTTTAAACTTATGCAAAGTAAAATAGCATAATGAACCTACATGTACCTATCACCCAGCTTTTGTGGGTATCAACTTATGGCCAATCTTGTTTACTTTATATCCCTACCCACTTTTTTTCCTGTATTATTTTTGAGTAAATCCCAGGCATCATGTGATTTTTTTCCCCCGATCAGTCTGGCGAGAGGTTTATTAATTTTACTGCATTTCCAAAAAAACCAAAAAACCCTAGGTTTTAGTTTAATTGATTTCTGTTGTTTTTCTTGTTTTCTATTTTATTGATTTCTGCTCTGATCTTTATTATTTCCTTCTGCTTACTTTATGTTTAATTTGTTTTTCTTTTCTAGTTTTTCTTAAGGTGGTAAGTAGTGAGGTAATTGATTTGAGACCTTTTTTCCTATTCTATTACAGGTATTTAGTGGTATATATTTCCTCCTAAATACTGCTTTAGTGCATCCCACATATTGGATCTGTTGTGTTTTCATTTTCATTCATTTAAATTGCTTTCTAATAGTCCTTTTCATTTCTTTGACCCACAGGTTTTTCAAAAGCATGCAGTTTAGTTTCCAAAGATTTAGGAATTTTCCAGGTGTCTTTCTGTTATTGATTTCTAACTTAATTCCATTATTGTTGGAGGACATATGAATCCTTTTTATTGAGCAGTGTTTTATAGGGCAGAATATAGTCTAAATTGGTGTTCCACATGCACTTGAAAATATGTTTTCCACTGTTCTTGGGTGGAGTGTTCAGCAAATGTTAATTATATCAAGTTGGTCAATAGTTTAGGTAAGTCATCTTTATCCTTACTGATGTTTTAATTGCTCTATCAGTTATTGAGAGAGGGCTGTTGAGTTCTTCTACTATAATTACGATTTTGTCTGTTTCTCCTTGCAATTCTGTCAGTTCTGCTTGATGTGATTTGAAACCTCTTCATCAGGTGCATAAACATTTACAGTTGTTACGTCTTCTTGAGGAATTGGCCATCATCATGAAATGACCCCCTTTGTCCCTGATATACTTTGCTCTGAAATCAACTTTGATATTAATATGGCTGCTAAAGCTTTTCTTTTGATTGGTGCTATAATCTTTTTTTGCATTCTTTTACTTTTAAGCTCTTTAATTTGGATGTTTAGACCGTTTACATTTAGTGTGATTATTGATATGATTGGGTTTAAATTTACCTTCTTGCTGTTTGTTTTCTGTTTGTCTCACATGTGCTTTGTTCCTTTTCTCCTCTTTTTCTGCCTTTCTTTAGATTTCTTTAGTATTTTTTATTTCTTTATAATCTCCTTTCTTGTTTATTAATTGTAACTATTTTGTTGTTTTTGTGGTTGCTTTAGGGTTTACATTATGTATCTTTCACTTATTATAGCCTACTTTCAAAGGCTATTATATCACTTCCCATTTAGTATAAGAACTTCACAATAGCATAGTTCCATTTCTTGTTTTCAGGCTATCTTATTGCCGTACATTTTACCTTTTACATGTTGTAAACTCCATGATACATTGTTATTATTTTTGCTCTAAATATTCAGTTATCTTTTAAAGAGATTTAAATAGTAAGAGGAAAAGTCTTATATTTACCTACTTGGTTATCATTTCTTGTGCCCTTAATTCCTTTATTTAAATCCAGACTTTTCTCAGTTTTCTTCAGAGTATTTTTTTTTCTTTCTTTTTTAAAACACATGTCTTGTAATAGGGGTCTGCTGCTGATAAATTCTTTCACCTTTGTATATTTGAAAAAGTGTATATTTTGCCCTGATTCTTGGAAGATATTTTCTCTGGATATAGAATTTTCTCTGTATGTGGAATTTTAGGTTGATAGTTTTTTCTTTCTATAGTTTAAAAATGTTGCTGTAGTATCTTCTGGTTTGCACTGTTTCTGACTGGAAATCTACCGATGTCCTTTAATCTTTTGTACATAATGTAGCTTTTTTCTCTGACTGCTTTTAAGATTGTTTTTCTTTATTACTGGTTTTAAGGAATCTGATTAGGATGTGCTTTGGTGTAGTTTTCTTTTTGTTTCTTGTTCTGGAATTTCTTGAGCTTGGATCAGTAGGTTTTTAATAAGTTTATATGAAGTTTGGAAATTTTTCAGATATTCTTTTCAAATATCCACCACCCTCCTCTGCCAGATTTCAGTTACACAGACAGACTGCTTGAAGTTGTCCCACACCTCACTGCTGTACAGTTCATTTTTTTTAATTTGCCTCTTTCTCATGTTTCTTTTAGATGGTAGCTATTTCTATGTCTTCAAGGTCACTAATCTTTTGTCTACAATGTCTAACCTGCCGTTAATTCCATCCAGACATTGGTTTCTCATCTCAGACATTGTAGTTTTTCATCTCCAGAAGTTTAATTTGGATTTTTAAAAAAATATATTCTATGTTTCTGCTTAACATTTTCAATCTTTGCTCTAGCTTAAAGTATGGACTACAAGTATGCTGTTTTATTGGCCCTGTCTACTAATTCTGTCATGTAAGTCAGTTTCTCTAGATTTGTTTTTGTCTTCACTATGGATTGTATTTTTCTACTTTTTTATATGCTTGGTAATTTTTTATTGGATGCTGGATATTGTGAAATTTATCTTGACGTTATTAACCAGACCTTTGAACTTTTATTTTCCACCAAACTCTTCTGTAATTGCTAATTGTTGTATTTTAAGAACATCTTGCTCCTTCCCCCCTTTTTCTTTGCAATAATAACTAATTAAATAGATCTAAAGATGCTAATTTATTTTTTTAAAGTTCTCATCATTGAAAAACATTTTCATTGTATATTTATCTGTTCCCTCTCTTTGCTGCTATTTCCTCAGTTATCTGATTATTCTTGGTTATTGGTCCAAATATATGTTTGAAGAACTGTTTTCTGAATGTAGGTAGGTAGCTTGGATTTCTTTTCTTTTAGATTAACAGACTTATTTTCTACAGCAATTTTAGGTTTAAAGAAAAATTATTCAGAAAGTACAGAGGGTTCACATATACCCTGTCTCCCTCCCTCCAACCCCAGTTTCTCTATCATTTATTTATTTATTTATTTTTTGAGGAAGATTAGCCCTGAGCTAACATCTGCTGCCAATCCTCCTTTTTTTTTCTTGCTGAAGAACACTGGCCCTGAGCTAACATCTGTGCCCATCTTCCTCTACTTTATATGTGGAACGCCTATCACAGCACGTCTTGCCAAGTGGTGCCATGTCTGTACCAGGGATCTAAACCGGCAAACCCTGGACCACCAAAGCAGAATGTGTGCACTTAACTGCTGCACAACTGGGCCCTCCCCTATTATTATTATTATTATTTTTCTTTTAAAGATTGGCACCTGAGCTAACATCTGTTACCAATCTTTTTTTTTATTTATTTCTTCTCCCCAAAGCCCTCCAGTACATAGTTGTATATTCTAGTTGTGAATGCCACAGGTTGTGGCATGTGGGACGCCACCTCAGGCCTGATGAGCGGTGCTATGTCCGCGCCCAGGATCCGAACCAGCAAAACCTGGGTCACCGAAATGGAGAGCAGGAACTTAACTACTAGGCCTCGGGCTGGCCGCATTTCCTATTATTAACTTCTTGCATTACCGTGATCTGTTTAATATGGATGACCAATATTGATTCATTATTAACTAAAGTCCATAGTTTACACTAGGTTTAACTCCTTGTACAGATCTGTGGGTTTTGGTTTTCATAAATGCATGTCATGTACCCACCATTATAGTGTCATACAGAATAGTTTCACTGTCCCAAAAATACCCCATGCTCCACCTACGTATCCCTACCCTCCTGCCGTAACCCTGGGATCCACTGATTTTTTTACTTTCTATATAGCTTTGCCTTTTCCAGAGTGTCATATAGTTGGAATCAATGCAGTGTGTAGTATTTGCAGACTGATTTCTTCCGCTTAGCAATATGAATTTAAGGTTTCTCCATGCCATTTTGTGGCTTGATAGCTTGTTTCTTTTTATTGCTGACTAGTATTTAATTATATCCATATACTACAGTTTGTTTATCCATTCACCTATTGAAGGAAATTTTCATTGCCTTCAATTTTTGGCAGTTATTAATAAAGCTGTTTAAACATTCATATGCTGGTTTTTGTGTGGGTATAAGTTTTTGTCTCATTTAGGTAAATGCCTAAGAGCATGCTGTTACTGCATCATATGGTAAGCCTGTGTTTAGCTTTGTAAAAAATTGCCAAACTGTATTCCAAAGTGGCTGTTGCATTTTGCATTCCCATCGGCAGTAAATGAAAGTTCTTGTTGTTGCACGTTCTCACCAGTATTTGATGTTACCAGTGTTTTGAATTTTAGTCATTCTATAGGTTTATAGTCATAACTCATTGTTTTATTTTGTAATTGCTAATGCCGTATGATTTTGAGCACCTTTTCAAATGTTCGTTTGTCGTCTGTATATCTTCTTTGGTGAGGTGTCTGTTAGATCCTTAGGCCAATTTTTAGTTAGATTGTTTGTGTCTTATTGTTGAGTTTGAGAGTTCTTTGTCTATTTAGAAAACACATCCTTTATGAGATACATGTTTTGCATATATTTTCTTCTACTCTGTCCCTTGAAATTCTTTATCAGTGTCTTTTACAGAGCAGAAGTTTTTAATATTAATGAATTCTGATTTATTCATTTTTTCTTTCATGAATTGTGCTTTTGGTGTTGTTTCTAAAAAGTGAAACAATTATGAAACCCAAAGTCACCTACATTTTCTCCTGTGTTATCTTTTAAAAGTTTTACAGCTTTGTATTTGCATTTTTATCTGTGATCAATGTGAGTTAATTTTTGTGAAAGGTATAAGATCAGTGTCTAGATTTATTTTTTTGCATATGGATGTGTAATTTTTCACCATTTTTCAAAAAGATTATCCTTTCTCCATTGGAATGTCTTTGCTCCTTCATCAAAGATCAGTTGAATGTGTTTGTGTGGATCTACTTCTGGGCACTCTCTATTCTCTTCTGCTGATCGATTTGTCTGTTCTCTTGCCACTACCACACTGCCTTGATTACAGTAGCTTTATAGCAAGTCTTGAAGTCAGAGAGTGTCAGTCCTCTGACATTGTCCTTTTGCTTTAGTATTGCATTTGGTATTCTGGGTCTTTCGCCTTTCCATAGAAACTTTAGAATCAGTTTGCTGATAGCTACAAAATAATTTTGTTTGAGATTCTTTCTTATCTATAGATCCAGTTGGGAAAAACTGGCATCTTAACAATATTGAATTTTCCTATTCGTGAATATGAAATACCTCTCTGTTTATATTTTATTTGATTTCTTTCATCAGAATTCTGTAGTCGTATAGATCTTGTATGAATTTTGTTAGATTTATACCTAAATGTTTCTTTTTTTCTTTTTGTGCTAAGGTAAATGGTATTTGTTTTTTTATTTCAAATCCCAATTGTTTATTGCTGGTATATGGGAAAGCAAATGACTTATGTATATTAACTTTGTATTCTATAGGCTTGCTGTATTTGCTTATTGATTCAGGAGGTTTTTTTTTTTTTTAATCCCTTGGGATTTTCTACATAGATAATCATGTCATCTGCAAACAAAGACAGTTTTATTTCTTCCTTCCCAATTTTTCTACCTTTTATTTCCTTTTCTTATTGCATTAGCTAGGACTTGTAATATAGTGTTGAATAGGAGTGACAAAAGGGAACGTCCTCTGTTCCTGATATTATGGGAGAAGGCATCTGCTTTTTCACTGCTGAGTATGAAGTTAGCTGTATTTTTCATAGATGTTCTTTATCAAGTTGAGGAAGTTCCCCTTTATCCTTAGTTTGCTGAGAGTTTTTATTGTGGGTGTCGGATTTCATCACATGCTTTTTCTCTATCTATTCATGTAATCATCTGGTTTTTCTTCTGTAGCCTATTGATGTGATGGATTACGTTAGTTGATTTTTAAATATTGAATAAACCTTGCATACCTGGGATACTTCCCACTTGACAGTGGAATATAGTTCTTTTTATATATTGTTGGATTCACTTTGCTAGTATTTTGTTGAGGGTTTTTGCATCTTTGTTCATGAGAGATACTAGTTTGTAATTTTCCTTTCTCGTAATGTTTTTGTCTGGTTTTGGTATTAGGATAGTTCTCACCTCACAGAATAGTTATGGAGTGTTCTCTCTCCTATTTTCTGGAAGAGTTTGTAGAGAATCTGTTGTTTCTTCCTTAAGTGTTTAGTAAAATTCCTCAGTGAAACCATCTGGGCTTGGTGTTTTCTCTTTTGGAAGGTTTTCATTATTGATTGAGTTTCCCTAGTAAATATGGGTTTATTCTAATTATCTAGTTCTCCTTGTGTAAATTTTAGTTGATTGTATCTTTCAGGGAATTAGTCCATGACATCTGTGTTATCAAATTTGTGGACATAGAGTTGTTCGTAATACTACTTTCCTATCCTTTCAATGTCTGTGGGATTAGTGGTGATGGCCCTCCTTCATTTCTTTTATTAATTTGTGTCTTCCCTCTTTGTTTCTTGGTTAGCCTGGCTAAAATTTATCATTGTTACTGGTCTTTTCATTTCTCTATTGATTTCCTGCTTTCAGTTTCATTGAGTCTGCTGTAGTTTTTGTTTTTTCTTTTCTTTTGCTTACTTTGGATTTAATTTGCTCTTCTTTTTCTAGCTTCCTAAGGCAGATGCTTGAGCTATTGATTTCAGATCTTTTTTTTCCCCTCATATATACGTTCAGTGATGTAAATTTTCCTCTAAGCACTGCTTTTACTGCATCCCACAAATTTTGGTAAATTATATTTTCATTTAGTTCAAAGTGTTTTAAAATTTCTCTTGAGATTTCTTTGATCCATGTGTTATTTAGAAATATGTTTAATCTTCAACTAGTTTGAAAATTTCCAGCTATCTTTCTTTTACTGATCTCTACATTGTTGTCTGAGAGCATACTTTGTATGATTTTTATTCTTTGAAATTTGTTAAGTTGTGTTTTATGGACTAGAATGAGTTCTGTCTTGGTGATTATTCCACGTGAGCATGAGAAGAATGTGTATTCTGCTGTCGTTGGATGAAATATTCTGTAAATGTGAACTCGATCTAGCTGATTGATGGATGCATGGTGTTGAGTTCAACTCTATCCTTACTGATTTTCTGCCTCTTGGGTCTGTCAGTTACTTATAGGGTGTTATTGAAATCTCCAGCTAAAAGAGTGGATTCATCTATTTTTCTTTGCAGTTCTATCAGTTTTTACCTCATGTATTTTGATGCTCTGTTGTTAAATGCATACACATTAAGGATTGTTATGTCTTCTTGGAGAGTGAATCCCTTTATCATTATGTAATGTTCCTCTTTATCCCTGATAATTTTCCTTGCTCTGAAGCAGGCTGTGCCCAAAATTAGTATAGCTACTCCAGCTTTTTTCAATTAGTGTTAGCATAGTATATTTTCCTCTGTCCCTTTGCTTTTAGTTTATCTGTGTCTTTATAATTAAAATGGGTTTCTTGTGGACAATATATAGTTGGGTCCTTTTTTTTTTTAATCCACTCTGACACACACTGTCTTTTAATTTGTGTATTTAGACTATTTACATTTAAAGTGATTATTGATTTGATGGGATTAATATTGACTATGTTAACTTTCTATTCATTGCTCTTGTTCTTTGTTTTTTTTCTTCTTCTCTTTTTCTGCTTTGGTTGGTTTTAATTGAGCATTTTATATGATTCCATTTTCTCTCCTCTCTTGATATATCAATTACGCTTCTTTAAAATTTTTTTTTTTAGTTATTGCCGTGTAGTTTACAGTATACATTTACAATCAATCAAAGTGCAGCTTCAAATAATACTATATTACTTCATGGGTGGTAGAGGTACCTTATGACAGAGTATTCCCAATTTTTCCATCCCATCTCTTATAACATTACTATCATTCATTTCACTTATCCCTAAGCTGTAATCACTGAATACATTGTTGCTGTTATATTTTGATCAAACTGTTATCTGTTAGAGCAATTAAAAATAAGAAAAATAAGATTTTATTTAACCATAATTTATTCTTTCTCTAATACTATTTTCTTTATGTATGTTCATCTGACCTATATCATTTTGCTTCTCTCAAGAATTTTTGACATTTCTTGCAAGGCAAGTCTACTGGAGACAAATTACCTCAGTTTCTGTTTGTTTTAAGAAGTATTTCTCCTTCACTTTTGAAGGATAATTTTGCTGGATACAGAATTCTGGGTTAGTGGGTTTTTATCTCAACACTTTCAATGTTTCACTCCACTTTCTTCTTGTTGGCATCTTTTGTGAAGAGAAGTTTGATGTAGTTTTTACCCTTTTTCCTCCATAGGAGGAGAAAATTCCAATACAAATTCTCAGATTTATTTGAAGCTATACTGAATGAATCCTTAATTTTTTGAGGCTATGTTTGATGTACCTAATGATTTTGATCTTTTTCTTATTTTTAAGAAAGACCCAGGGAAGTTTGAGAAGCAGATTTTTTTAACTCTTTATTTGATTAAACATACTCTGAATAATCTTAATCTCATATTAGGGGCACAAAATAATGCTTATAATATGTACCTAATCAGTAAATATTTATTGAATTTAACTGTCAAAAATTCACTATTAGAAAGTGTGGAAATCAGGGTATTGGCTTCATGCATGCATCCAACAATACACTGGAAGACTCATTTTAGTGCTTCATTTTTATTTGGCTCTTGTGTTGTTATCATAAGCTCAGACCAATCTGTTCATTTCTAAAAACAAGAATCTTCCACAGAATGCTAGGGAACAGTTTGAAGTAACCCAAAAAATTATGCAATACCTAGCTGTGAGACTTTGGAGAAAGATCTGAAAGCAGTCAAGTAACATTTAAAAATTAAGTTGTCTTTCTCATTAAAAATATATACTCATTATTAAAGATTAAGACCTTCACTGTCTAATACAATACCTGGTAGCCACTAGCCACATATGTCTATTAAGCAATTGAAATGTGATTAGTTTAAATTGAGATGTGCAGTAAGTGTAAAATACACACTTAATTTCTAAGACTTAGTACAAAAAAGAGTGTAAAATATTTTATTAATATTTTGATACCAGTTAAACGTTGAAATGATAGTTTTTAAAATATATTCAGTTAAATAAAATTTATTAAAGTTAATTTCATCTTTATCTACACATTGGCTACTAGAAAATTGGAAATTTCTTATTTGATTCACATTATATTTCTCTTGGGCAGTGCAGAATCTGCCAGTTCACAAAGTAATATGATAAAAGTGGAAATCATCCATAAACCCTATAACCCACAAATAACTCTTATTTATGTTGTTGTCTATATCCTTCTGGGTTTTGTTTTGCATGAATTATTGGATGATAAATGTACACATGTGTGCTTATTCTCAGAAAACACACCCCCACAAGCATAGACATTAATTTTTTATTGACATTATTTCATGTCATTAAGTATACCATTTGCAGTGGACACAAATGGATTTGCCACTTCCCTAGGGATGGAAAGTTATTTTTATTTACTTCCTTTTTATTCTCCCTGGCATACTATTCCATCTGTCTTCACAGACTTGATCTGTTATTTTAATATGATAATTTATAAGAAATAGAGTTGCTCAATTAAAAGGATATGGTTTTTGTTTTTTGGTGAGGAAGATTGGCCCTGAGCTAATGTCCTTTGCCAATCGTCGTCTTTTTGCTTGAGGAAGAATGTTGCTGTGCTGACGTCTGTGCTAGTCTTCGTCTATTTTCTGTGGGATGCTGCCACATAAAATATGTGGCTTGATGAGCAGTGCTAGGTCTGCGCCCAGGATCTGAACTGGCGAACCCTGGGCCACTGAAGCAGAGCGTGCAAACTTAACTACTATGCCACCGGGCTGGCCCCGATAAGCACTTTTTAAATTTGATTTTCCCTTGTCACATTGCACTGTTCAATAATTTATGGCTTTTATAATGATATTCTTTGTAGTTCTTGAAATATAATATATTCTTTGTAGTTCTTGAAAGTGTCTAACCCCCAGGTAACCCTACTTATGCACCATTAATACTAAGTAACATTAAACAAATGTTATTAGCAATAACTTTTTTGTATTTAATTCCATAAAAATATTCTGAATTCTCAAATGTGATTTTCCTGAATTCTAGACATGATTTTTCTGAGATATCTCAGTTTTAAAGTGAAAGTGAATGAATGAGAAGATGAATATAGCGGTGTACTTTACAGTCAAGTTTCTGTATCTCCCTTCTAGAGTAGTGTATTATGTTTCTTTCCAAATAAAGCAAGTAGGAAGATAGCATTACTATGTATTGTTAGTAGGAAATTTTCCCCTAATTTTTCTAGCTACCTTGCAAACGAGATTGTGTCAAACATAGGAAGTAATTAGTTTGGTTTGTTTTCAAAACTCTTCACAGTAAGGTACTCTTTTCACTTGTTTTTTTTTTTTTTAAATTGGCACCTGAGCTAACATCTGTTGCCAATCTTTTTTTTTTCCTTCTTCTCCCCAAAGCCCCCCCAGTACATAGTTGTATATTCTAGTTGTAGGTCCCTCTGGTTGTGCTAGGTGGGATGCTGCCTCAACATAGCCTGATGAACGGTGCTGGGTCTGTGTCCAGGATCCGAACTGGCGAGACCCTGGGCCCCCAAAGCAGAGTGTGCAAACTTAACCACCCAACCACAGGGCCAGCACCCTCTTTTTTTTTTTTTTTTTTAAAGATTTTATTTTTTTCCTTTTTCTCCCCAAAGCCCCCCAGTACATAGTTGTATATTCTTCGTTGTGGGTCCTTCTAGTTGTGGCATGTGGGACACTGCCTCAGCGTGATTTGATGAGCAGTGCCATGTCCGCGCCCAGGATACGAACCAACGAAACACTGGGCCGCCTGCAGTGGAGAGCGCGAACTTAACCACTCGGCCACGGGGCCAGCCCCCCAGCACCCTCTTTTTACTTTTAAAACAATTGAGGTGTAATTTACGTACAATAAAATACACAGATCTTAAATACTAAAGTTGATGAATTTTGATAAATCATATACTTGTGTAACCAGCACCCAAAAAACAAGATTAAGAATATCTATAACATTTCCTTATAAAATTTCCTGTATCCCTAGCCAGTGAATTACTTTCTGATTCCTGCCTCTCCCTCATCCCCACCCCACCCCTAGCAATCACCTTTTGATTTCTGTCACTGTGGCTTAGTTTTGTCTATTTTGACTCTTTTACTCAGCATGTTTTGGGGCTTTATCTGTGTTCTCACATAGGTGTTCATTCTTTTTTATTGCTCAATAGTGTTCTATTGATGAATATACTACAATTTATTTATCTGTTTTTCTCTTAATGGATATTTAAGTTGTTTCCAGTTTGGGGCTATAATAAATAAGGCTTCTGTGAATGTTCTGGCACAAGTTTTTTGTATGGCACGTGTTTTTATTTCTCTTGGGTAAATACCTCTACGTTGTCATAGGGAAGCTGTATATTTATCTTTATAACAAACTTTCAGATAGTTCTCTAAGTGGCTGTGCCATTTAACACTTCCACCAACAGTGTATGGGAGTTTCAGTTGCTCCACATCTCCTCCAGAATTTGGTATGGCCAGTCTTTTTGATTTTGATCATTCTAATGGATGTGAAATGGTGTCTCAGTATGATTTTTATTTGCAGTTCCCTGACAGCTAATGCTGTTGCCCTTTCATGTACTTATTGTCCATTTATGTATCTGTTTTTTATGTTGCTTTTCAGGTCTTTTACTTAGGTTCAGTGAGTTGTTTGTTTATTAATGATTTGTGGGAATGCTTTTTATATATTTTGGACACAAGCCCATTGTTAGAGATAGATACTTCAGATATTTTCTCCCAGTCTTTGGCTTATCTAATTATTTTCTAAATGATGTCTTTTGATGCACTGGATTTTTTAGTTTTGATGATGTCTAATTAATCTTTTTTCTTTTTTAGAAAATGTTTTCTGAATTCTAAGAAAGCTTTCCTTATGCCAAGGTTACAGTGACAATCTAATACTTCTTGTACAACTTTTGTGTTTCTACCTTTTTATGTTTACATTTTTGATTCATCTCTAATTAATTTTTATATATGGAGTACAGATAGAAGATGATCATTTGATTTTTTTTTTTTCTTTAGAGGTTAATTTTTTTCCATATAGTTAGCCATTTGATATTACATCATTGGTTAAAAAGCCTTAATCTTTCATCATTGAATTGACTTGGAACCTTTTTCAGAAATTAGTTGACCATGTTTGTTTAGATCTATTTCTGGACTCTCTTCTGTCCTGTTTGTTTTTCTATCCTAATGCCAAGATAACATTGATTTGATTATTGTAGCTTTATCATACATCTTAAAATCAGGTGCAATGAGCCAACATTTTTCATTTTTCAGGATTGTTTTGGCTATTCTAGGTACTTGGAATTTCCATCTAAATTTTAAAATAAATATTTCAACTTCTTCCTTCTGAGATTTTGATTGGGATTGTGTTAAATCTGTTGATCGATTTGGGGAGAATGAGTAGTGTAAAAATATTGAGTTTTTCCAATCTATGAACCTAACATATTACAATATTCATTTATTTCTAGGTATTTATTTCTTATGGTAGTGTAAATGGTATTTAAAATTTTTATTTTCTAATTAATTGCTAACATATAGAAGTATACTGTATATTGACCTTGTATCCTCTAACCTTGCTAAATTCAATTTTTAGTTCTAGTAGCTTTTTGGTAGATTCTGTAGTATTTTCTATGCACATAACCATGACTTTTGTGAATAATGGAAGTTTTACTAGTTCCTTCCCCATCGTTATGCCTTTTATTCATTGTTCTTGTCTTATTTCCCCAGCTTGGATTTCTAATACAGTGTTGAATAGAAGTGGTAAGAATGAACATCCTAGTCTTGTTCTTGATATTGGTGGGAGAAAGCAGGGTTTTTTATAGATGCCCTTTGTTAAATTGAGAAAGTTCCTGTCTCTGCTTAGTTTACCAGAGAGCTTTTATCGTGAATGGTCAGTGTTATTCTGCTTAGCTGACTCACACTATGATAGAATTCATAGCCAACTATAATCTTAGTTCATTTTTGTCAGATGCTTTTTCTGCATCTATTGAGATGATCAGATGATTTTTTTCTATTTTGTTAGTGTGGTAAAGTACTTTGATTTTAAAATGCTAAACTAACCGTGCATTCTTGGGTTAAACCTCTTTTGTTCATGATGATTCTTTTTTATGGATTGCTGTATTTGACTGGCTAATAATTTGGATTTTTACGACCATATTTTTGAGGGATATTGTCTGAAATGTTCTTTTCTTGTCATATTGTTGTTTTGCTATCAGGGTTTTTGTTAACAGGGTTATGCTGGCTTTATGGAACCTTTAAAAAATATTCTTCAGATATCTACTAGTTTGTAACTGTGAAATTATGTTTGTTTGAAAACACTTATCCGTTTATCTTCCTTTCCTGTGACAAAAATTAACTATTAGGGGTTCCTATAGACTTAATATTCAGTTAAAATTTTTACTTTAGGAAAGCAACTGAAATCCCACCTCCCCTATTTAGAAGCCAGTGGGACATTTAACTTAAGTATTTTCTGGAGTGAGAAACAGTACAGTGGTTAACAGCATGGCCTCTGCAGGTAAGCAGATTTGAGCTTATAACCCACTTTCATCAGTTGCTACCTCTATGACAATGGGCAAGTTACTAAATCTGTCTGTTTTAATTTCCTCTTATATGAAGTTAGTGTCTTCTAGGGTTTATATTAAATGAGAAAATATAAGTAAAGTTCTTATCGCTGTGCCTAATACAAGTACTCAGTTCAAATTAGTTGATATTAGCATTGTTTGGAAATCTGATAAGGAAAAAGGCATAAGAATTAGCATTATTTGGAAATCTGATAAGGAAAAAGGCATAAGATATTTCAAGAAAATGGTTTAGTCCTTTTTAGAAATATACTCCAATGTAAATTAAAATAGAAATATGTCTCAGAGTTGTAAAATTCTGTGAAATATTATGTATGTTCTTTTTTTTTTTTTTGGTGAGGAAGATTATGCCTGAGCTAATATCTGCTGCCAATCTTCCTCTTTTTGCTTGAGGAAGATTGTCCTTGAGCTAACATCTGTGCTCATCCCTCCTCTGTTTTGTATGTGGGATGGCACCACAGCATGGCTTGATGAGTGATGTGTTGGTCCACACCCAGGATCCGACTGGTGAACCCTGGGCTGCGAAGCGGAGCATGCAAACTTAACCACTACACCACCGGGCCCAGGCCATTCATATGTTCTAATTTTTATCTTTGCATATCCTGACGGTTTTCTAATTTTTCCCTTCCTCTCTTTAAAGATCAACACCTTGAGTTTCATTAAAGTCCATGCCTTGTGTTTTCTTAGCACAATAGTGATGGACATACTTCATATTTACTGAGCAATTAACTAGTACATTACATTTATATACAGTGTATCTATGCATCACGACAATGTGTGAAAGGTAAAGCACCATCTCTTTTTAACAGTCACATCTGATAATATGAGTATCATAATAATTAATATTCAATAAGTGCCTAACATGCCTAGCAATTTTATAAGCACTTTCTGTGTATTATTTCATTTGATTCTAATAACTATGATAAAGGACTGTTCAAAGCACTTTACATATATTGACTAATTTAATCTTCATAAGACCCCAGAATGAAGTGAGTAATAACATCTCCATTTTACAGAAGGGGAAATGAATAGGGAAGTTAAATAATTGCCGAAAATCACATAGCTAATAAGTGGTGGAATCTATCCCAGAGTCTGTGCTTTCAATCTTCACTGTATTCTTTCCTGAGACATCCCTGATTTTCTGCCCTCCCCAGTCAGAATTCAAGGCTTCCTTCTCAGCCTTCCCAGAGCACTTTGTGCTTTCATTTCGGTACTTGTAGCATATTTTGTTGTGGTTATTTTTTTAAGCATCTC
Source organism: Equus quagga (assembly GCF_021613505.1). Lineage (NCBI taxonomy): Eukaryota > Metazoa > Chordata > Mammalia > Perissodactyla > Equidae > Equus > Equus quagga. The sequence goes on along the minus strand of NC_060274.1, from coordinate 104,339,488 downwards.
TCTCTTAGTAGGTTACTAACTCCTTGAAGACAGGGACCGTCCCTTAATTATTTTTCTGTTTTTAGCACATCATAAATATTTGTTAAATTGAATTTAATACCCAACCTTAGTCTCTTCAGTTAGCCATTTTCTGAATAAATATGATTTTGTTAATCCTTTTTATTACAAATATTCCTTTGTCTGATGATCCTGATTCTGTCCTGTCCTTGACCTTATGTATTCCACATCTTGTTCTAAGAAAGTACTTTTATAAAATCTGTTTCCTGGGACTTTCCAGAGTGGCACTGTCCAATAGAACTTTTTGATAATGGACATATTCTGCAGCTGTGCTGTCTAATATAGTAGTCACCTGTGGCTATTGAGCATTTGAAATGTTGCTAGTATGACCGAGGAACTGAATTTTCAGCTTTAGATTTAAATAGCTCTGTATGGCTAGTGACTACTATTAGACAGTGTGGCTCCAGAGGGCAGAAGGAAGAGTAGTCCAGGATCTTAACAGCACCCTCCCACCTGCACTCTAGCCACCCAGATCTGGGGCTTACCTGTACAGGACAGTAATGTTGTAAAAGGTCTGTTTGACTCAAAGTGAATTAGTTCTCAAATAATTTACATTCACGTTATTAAATATATACACAGGATGTAAGAGTCACCTTTCTATTTAAAGAGAAAATCATTAGCTTGTTGTTTTTGCCTTTACAACACATAATGTAATTTTATAAAGTAGTTATTATATTATATAAAATCCTCACATTTCTCCCACATCACCAAGTTCTTGATTTATTGATGGTAAAGACCTTTTAAAAGAAAAAATATCATGATCTACCTTTTATTTTAATACAGTCAGCTTCCTATTCCTTCTTGGGAGTTGCAAACATCTAGTTATGTATGTTCATTCAATTTCAGTAATAACCAGACTTAGAAATATTGGTTCATGCATTTTGAATAAATACTGCTTTTTGAAACCAGTAACATTGAGCTTTCTGAGGAACTATATAAAGCCTAGTTTATTGAATAAATAATATATTTTTCAAATTATTGACTAGATCATTATTAATGTTTTAACACTACAATTTTAAGTCTTTGAAATTGTGAATAAAGTGCCAATCTTAAAAACAACTTCAGAAAGGTTCTTACCCTTTTTTTTGCCTATCCAGTCCTTATGCATAATGTATGGGAGAGTCTTAAATGTTGTTCTTAAAGTCCTTAGTTAGATTGTACATTGAATTTAAGTTATTATTTACTCTCAGATTAGCTTTCTCTTTGCATGTGCTTCCCCCACCTTGACTGTACATATGAAAGTCAAGCAAATTAAATGTGCTATATATATAATATGTACACACATCCCTGTGACTGTCTTTAAAAGTGTGGATAATTATGAGTTGCTGCACATAAAATAACAAATGTGGAAGACAAAGCCAATTGAATTTAAAACTTGCTTATCTCGATTAATCATGTTTAAGAGTTCAAAAGACTCAAAGGGAAAGTTTGTGAAAGAAGTCATAGACTTTGACCCGCGTTACAGACATAGATTATAGAAGCCAAAGTTTGCTTTTTTATCACTTTGTGCCTTTAAACACTGTAGTATGCTATTTTCAGCAATGTTCGCTCTTAATTGTTAAGGGAAAGGCTTTTAAAAGCTACTAGAAATTCTTCTTGGGTTACAGTTTCTAGATGAGGAAGATGATTCCCGCTCCCCCCCATACTTGTACCATAATGTGACCTGAATAGGTCTTTTTCTTTCTTTCGTGTGTGTATTTTTCAAATGAGTATTTAATTTTTTGAAAAGCTGAAATATTCACATGGTTTAAAATAAGAAAGTAGGAAAAGAAAGTGAAGAGTTTCTCTTCCATCCTGTCCTATGTTCACCCAGCCCTTCCTTCCCGGACGAAACACATGCACACACATAAACCCCTAACAGCTAGCTATGTTACTAGTCTTCTGCGTCCTTTCCAGACAGTTTGATGCATACTTAGGCAAATGCAGATTATTTATTCTTGCTTCTGCTGTTGTGCACGAATGGTAGCATATTATTCCCTTCATTTTACACCTTCCTTTTTTCTCACATCACAATGTGTCTTGATGATCTTTCTTTATCATTACTTAAAGAGCCTCTTTATTCTTTTATTTCCCCAGCAGCTGTATAGTATCCTATTGTATAGCTGAACTGTGGTTTATTTAAGGAGTTAAGTGGATATTTTCCTGATGATCTAGAAAATTCCAGTTGCCTGAGTAATTTTAAGGTTCTGAAGATTTGAGTTAGTAAATGTAAAATTCTGAAATATTTTAGTGGTTTTGATGGAAGTCTTTCTAAAATGTGTTTCCCCTTTACCGTGGTTTAGTTAAATAGATCAAACACATTACTGAACTTAGTTTAACTCTTATATGATAAACGAGGTCATCTGTGTGAACATTTTGGGTAGCATATATTTTAATGTGCTCTATTTCCTTGCTCCAAATTCCATTGTTACTGTAGGATACAAATTGTCTTAGCATACCGCATCTTACAAATTTATTCATTTTGACCATGATGAGACTTAATTTTTAGGGCAATTACTAGCCAGTTATAACGCTTTCACTTTGTATGTTATGTTACCTTTGATTATGTAATATTTCTTATTCCTGCTAGTTATCAGAAACTTACGTCTTAGTGTTTTGTAGATTTGTTACTATTCTACGTAAGCAGGATTGTTTGAGAAGTGTTTGCCTGTATTTTCAGAGTACTTGGGCTAGACTGCATAGGATTGCAGCTCTGCTGTCTATTGAGGAAGCACTCACTTGGGCTTCCTTCCAAGAGAGTTGTTCTTAGTATCTGTGAGTCCTAATGGGAACACCCCTGTACTAGCTATATCAGAGATCATCATTTTTCCTGTTCCAAGCTTTTTGTTTTTTCCAAATGAATTTTAAATTTCTCAGCATGTTTGATTCTTGTCCACTTTTTGATTCTGTTTCATCTAATTCTTTAGCATTTCCTGTCCACTAAAAGATGTTTATTTAACCCAACCATTTGTGTAGTTTGAGAGGACCTAATTACCTAACCAGGCCACTGACTTTTTTGAAGAGAATCTTCTTGGTAAGGCTCAGTGAAAAAAGGAACCACTTTCTTCTTCTAATTGTTGATGACTGAAGCTGACCAAAGTGTCTTGTTAGGCAGGCTTCATGTTGCTTATCCTCATAAATAGTAGGATATAACAATAAGTTGTGTTATCACTCTTTTGGGGTGTCAGAGAAGGGATCCCATAGGTGACATCTGAACTGAGGTTTGAAAGGTGAGCAGAGTTAGCTGGGTAAAAGGAGGGTGAGAGAGGGTATGTTACCTTTGGGAGCATGGAATTGAAATGGAAGGTCAGGATAGGAGAGAGGATAGTGAATTAGAGAAAGATAGTCCCATGTGGCGTCAGCATAGAATATGGTAGAACGAGGCTGCACGTGCATTTCTTTTTGTGATAGGGAACAAATCATTTCCCTCATCGTTTTGTTACTATTCCGCACTAATATTTGCTAATAATCTAATATTACAGACCACACGTAAATTATCTACTTTATCTTACCAAAGGCAACCAAATGGATAAAGAATCATAAATCAGGTCAGTTGAGGAATGGTCAAAATTAAATTTTAGCTGAAAAAAAGATGACCTGAGAAGTATGGAAGTGAAAATGTTATTGCTACTACACAGAAATAAGTATGCTGTAATTAGTTGGGCCAGTATACCTTTCTAGTTTTGCATCGTTGTAGCTATCGTGCGTAACACTTGTGCCTATCACACAGCAAATGCTCAACAGGCATTTAAATGAATGAATAAAGAATAAAATACCTATGGGTGTGAATTGCCAGGAAAACAGATTTAGGTTCAGTACTAAGAGTTTTCTGAGCTGCTCAACAGTAAGTTTTTTCCCCTCAAGTTGAGAGATCCCCATTACAGCAGATATTTAAGCAAATGCTATATAACTATCTATTTAAAATGTTATATGAAGAATTCTAACATTGGATATAATATTGACTATAAAAGAATCCCTTCCCCCCCAACACAAATATCTGTTTGCCTATTGAGAGAGTTTATCCTTGATGGAAGTACCAGGATCACCTTGAGGGATGGCTAGAGAGGAACTCCTAGGCATGAGGCTGGAGTTGCTGCTACCTCCATATATTCCCCCAAAGGAGAAGAGCCGAGCCTTGTAAGGGGCTCTTCCAAATAAAAGACCCTGAAACTTAATTGACTTAGGTAAATCTACCTGTGTCCCCAGGACATGTAACTTACATCTGCTTGAAATTTTTCTTTTCACATAGATCCTTTTTCCTCATTCACTAGCAATCCTGTTTTTCCACCACCACCCCACCACTGCCAATCTCCCCCTTAACCTCCACCAAAATAAAGAAAGAAACTTAGCCAAATGGGGTCAGTAGAGGAATAAAGTTATATTAAGTATATATTGTTCTTGGAGAATCATTTAAATGGAATGGAGCAAAAATATGACAAATTAGGAACTCAGAGTAGTGTGTGGTGAATAAAAAATGAGCAGCTAATTGGGAAATTCATCCAGAATTGACTGGTATATGACCTTTGGCAAATAAATAAACCTCTTCTGTAAAATGAGGGGATTGGATTGTATGCTTGATAAATCTATGGTGAGATGGTATCAGATGGTATTTGGCTCTAGGATTCAGGAATACCCCGATCCTGTCAGTGACCAAAGTACCTGCCTTTCCACCTTTTCATCCCAAACTGTTATTTGCGCAGGGTAGTGGCAGCAGAATTATATATGTATACCTTGTTATCAGGGCCTGGATCTCAGCTGGTAATGTTAAACTTTGGTAAGCTGAGGTAAGAATCCTAGGGGACCTCCTTTCCACCTTCATGCCCTGAAAACCCAAACTCAAACTTTAGGTTTTACCATAATCCAACTGACCTTGCAAGAGAGATGCAGACAGAAGGAAGAGGAGATAGAAGACGAAAGAAGAGAAAAATTCCTTTTAAGTAGGTCCACTTAGTCTATAGAAAAGGAGAGGCAGAAGAGAGTAAGCCATACCTGTGCTGCCGTTTTAACTTGGTGTCCTCACCTGTTTGCAAACATGACCCAGTCTGTGATGAGATGTCTCCCTCTCACCTTTATCTGTATATGATTATCCTTCAAGTAGAAAATTAAGAATGCAGTAAGCCTTGCCATTTGTAGTTTTAGCATCTATAATTTTGATTGTTTGCAGGTAGGGTCTGTGCCATATAATTTATAATTTTCTAGAGGTATGAATTTAAATCACAAGCACCACGTGAGGTTGATGTGTGGCTGTAAGTGGTTTAGTGAGTGAGCCTAGTCTGGTGCCCAGCACGTGCCTTTTAGTAAGCCTTTTGGATATAGAGTGATTTTTAAAAAGCTTCCAAAAGAGAAAATGTGCTGGTAATGAGAGTGAGCTCTAAAACTTTTATGATTTGTAGTTAAAAAATTTTGATAACTTTACTGGTAATTTTAAACATATGTCTAGTATAAATGGAATGGAAGAAGGAACTAGAACCATCTATTGGAGGTCATTATGTTTTTTAGTATACTAAAACAATCCCCTACATCTGTTATCTATTGCTGCAAACAAACCATCTCAAAACTTTGTAACTTAAAGCAGTATCAGTTTATTTCTCACCATTCTGTAGATTGGCTGGGTGGTTAGTCTGCTTCTGTCACCTAGGCTCACTCATGCATTGGCATTCAGCTGGTAGTTCTAATGGGAACTGGGCTCAGCAAGGACAGGTAACATGACTGGGGCCTTGCTCTACATGTGATCTTGCACCCCAGGTTTTAGGACAGCGATTCCAAGAAGGCAAGCCACAATGTGCAAGTACTTTTCAAGCCTCTACTTAGATTTGCTAAAGTCCTGTTGGTCAAAACAAGTCATATGGACAAACCCAGGGTCAGTGAGGGAGGAGAGTATACCTGACTGGGGAAACTGAGAGGCATCAAGGCTGTTACAGAAATGATATACCACTGTACCACGTCTCCAGACAAGGTCTCCAAACTGTATGTGGCTGTTTATCTCTCTAAACTACAGACTTAAGCTGTGTTTGATGCTGCTTTAATATTAAGTCTGTACCTTCCTTCCATGCCACTCTTTTCTTTCTTATCCTCCACCACACATAGTTCCCTGAACTCATGTAGCACTTTCCCATTGTAGAGTCTTTGTTGATGTGTCTACCTAGAATGCTGTTTCCTCTCCACTTCCCCCTACTCCTTTGCTTACCTGACTCATTCCTCTTCATCCTTCAGGTACAGTATCACTTTAGGGAAGCCTTCCCATGCTAGGTAGGTTTTACATTTTCCTTGCATACTGGGTTTTCCCTTTTTAGCATTTGTAATAATTATTAATGTTTGCCCGTTAGAGCACGTTTCACGAGGACTACGTCTGTTTAATTCATTTTTGAGTTCAACACCACTTGTGTTGCCACCCCACTCCCATTTATCACAGTGCTGTGTACATATTAGGTACGATGTACCAACTGAATATACCTGGCACAGTAGTTTTCTTAAACAGCTACTAAGGCCTGAAAAACATTTTGTGCTTCTTTCCTAAAACAGCAGCTGTTTTTATCCGGCTCCGTTTTGCTTCACTGTTAGGATTCTGTTTGCTACTACTGCTTTTGTCCTCCTCGTCTTCCAGTCCTCTAGCTTTGATTTTTAAAAGATTACTAGTATTTCTTGTGGAGTCTTCTGTACTTGATGTATTCTTTAAGAAAGATCTTTGTCTTTTTCTGTTGTTTTTTTCTTTCTTTTTCTGGTTATTTCCCACTGTGGAAACTACCTGTTGATAAAATCCCTCCTTTCCAGAGTGAATTATTTGTCGTTTCTTTTCCTGGATAATTTTTATTGGTTCTCATCACTCAGGAGTCTTGTTTCTATTTTTTGAATTGCTGGTTTCTGTATTGAGTATTTTAGGTAGCCATGTAACTGAGATGTTGTTATACTTTAATTATTTAGAAAGTTGCTCCTTGAGATCACTGCGTAATTCAGTCATTATAAGAATTCGACCAAATACTTTATCTTTCTTTATATTTGTAATTCCTATTATAATGTTTCGTATTAAAATTTCATAGTCAGGACAATAATGGGACATTTCACGTGAATACTTCATCAGAGCGTCTAGGAACATATTTAAAGCTTAGCTTTTATAAAATGAGAAAACTTAGGATGAATTTTTCTGAATTAGATTTTAGAAATGGGACACACACACACATGAAAACTGGAGTGCTTTGACTATTAATCTAGGCCATTGTAATCATAGAAAAGACTTTATTTTACTCAGTCATTTGATTTCTTTTTCCGCACTCAGTTTATTTTGGATATTTGTTGAAAATAGATCTTTAAAAATTATTTCCTTTAACAGCATTGTATATTTATTCGATTATTAAAATAATAATCATTGTAGACACTTATTCAGTGTTAGGTCATATTAGTCTTGTTGTAGGCAGTTGGTTGTCAAGCAAGGATCTACAAGTCCTGGTATTTTCCAGTCTTTCCCCTGTAATTAGCCAATTCTGTAATAAAAGAAGCATCTCAGTTTCCTGATCTAAAATTCTTATTCTGACCTGTTATATAACATGGTTATTCTGAAAATGTGAAAGAAATTTAAACTATAAAATAGTGAATGTTTATGATTTAAGTCTTCTTCAAGATGACTCCTTTGAACAGAGTTGGTGTAAGTATAGAGAAAAATGGGGAAAGTGGTAGTTTTCTTAGTTTTGGGTCAGTGTGGCAGTGGCTAACATATGTGGAGGTACCAGTGGCTCTGAGAATAGAGCCACCTTCCCAATCCTGTCATGGCTGTGGAAGAGGACTAAAGTCTTACATTTTTATGAATAATTTGTACTGTAAAAAATTTTTATTTCAAAATAAACTCATACTTATAGAAAAGTTGCAAGTAACAGTACAAAGAATTCCTATATATCCTTCATCCAAGTTTGTCAGACGTTTATAACATTTTATATACATTTATATATATGGTTCCCTCTCTGTATATATATGCATGCTATTATTTTTTTCTGAGTCATTGAGAGTAAGTTGTCCATGTGATGCCTCTTTATAATACTTGAGGGTTTGTATCCTAAAATCAAGGGCCATTCTCTTATTCATTATCATAGTATCATTATCAAAATCAGAATATGCAACTTTTAATTTAACAAATGTTTGCTTACCTGGGGCAAAGTGTAGGTGAAATGAAAGTATAGGCTTGCAGAACTATTTTAGGTGCTTAAGGGAATCATAGTGTATTTAATGGGTAATAAGTCAATACAGAAAATTATTCTGTTTTAGAATAAGATCTGTGATGTAACAAGATTTACACAAGATACACAAAAGGTACTTTAGAAACACAAGGAAAAAGCATACAGTCATTTCAGCCTGGGGTATCAGGGAAGAAGTTCTTGACCGGTGCAAGGTCAACTCTGGAGAGGTAAGTGTGCCCTGCTGAAGGACGGTGGGAAGGAGTCCCATCCCGGAATTCCTACTTCATCTTATTTCTGCCCTTGAGAGTGAAAGTGCTGAAGAGGAATGTGTTATTGAGATCTGTCAGTACTGAAATATTAGGATGCATACGATAGATTCTGTTTCTACAGAAGTTCTAAAGAAGTTCTACCTTTTTTCCTTTTAATTAATAAATTTTAACCCTAACCTTATTGGGCTAATAAGAAATAAATTTCCTTTCCTAAGCACTTGTCCTTGGGTTGTTTTTCAGTAATACCTTCTTGATTATGAAAGACAAAAAGTAATGGAGTTGATTAGCTGTAATTACTTTAAAGGAATGGAAGGAATGTTTTTAAAAACTTAATTAAGCCACTGTCAATCTAGAATTTAAAGGATAGTCACTGTTTTTCTAGTTTTAGCCTTTATATATTGAATGTTATATGTGTAACCTATTTTGAATTCACTATAATTATTCTGAATTAATCAGAAAAGGCTTTACAAGGTGCTATGGTATATAATTTTAAGACTTTGATAATTTAAGATAAGAAGGAGTGAAAGAGACACACTTAGACTGACAATACGACTGTAGCAAAATTTTGAAAATCCAGTTACTGAAAATTGCTTAATGATTAGTTGGGTTCTTTAGAATTAAAATTTTATAAATTGTAGAATAAGGTTTATAATGCCGGCCATGTTTGTATGGAAAATTATCAAACTGTTTAACGGGTCTCTATTTCTTAAGCAGATGTTTTAAGAATTTGTTTTAAATGTATATAAGTGTTTAAATATGGATTTTTAGTTTTTTGTTGTTAAGTTCACGTATATATCCAGACAATGTTTTACAATATTAATATTTGGTCCTTTGGCAAGGGGATTTCCATAATGGGATTTCAGACTCTATTTAATAGCACATTTTTTCTTTTGCAAGCTGTTAGTTCTTGTTTTCTGGTTAAAAAGTAAAGTAAGAGGATTTTTAGATCTTTTTCTTGCTATCTAGTTTCCTAATTGCTTTTCTTTTTTAGAAATGAATGCATTTTGACAGCACCATACTAAAAGGGCTTCAATTTATATGAATTTTCCTTAGAAAACAAATTTTCTCATCTAATTTTTGAATTCTTCAGCCTGATCTTTAATACCTTTGGATAGTATATGCCAAATCCACTTTTCTGAAGTTTTCCGTGCTAGAGGTTCGGGGTCAGGGAGTCTCTGGAGCTATCATGCTGAGATTCTGTACTTGCGGAAGAACACAGCTATGTTTTCAGCAGGCCAAAGGTGTACCCACACTCTTCAATCTCCTTTTGTAAACTCAATGTCTTAGTTTCTAAGCTATCTTCAGAATTTTTTTAATGACTGTTGTGGAACTTTTCCACATGCTTTGTGTCCTGTTCATGACTGACTGTGAAATTCAAAGATGAGTTTTGATCTGCAGAAGTTAAAAACATAACATGGAGCACAGTTATCTGGGAAAGTCTTTTGGAATTTTGATCCCCAACAGTACACTCTTCTTACATTTCTGAGTTTGTTATTATTATAAAAGACTTGTATATATAATAGTTCTTTGGAATCCCCTTATCCAAGGAGTACATTCCCCAGACATAGTTAAGTAACCCAAAACAACACTATCTCCAAATCTTAATGTAGTCTATTTTCTGTTACAATGCCCAGTGTTCATTGAACTGATTTACTGTAATTACTAAATCATCTCCCATTTCTAGTTAAATTCCTTTTATTTAAAAAATCATGATTAATGTATATATTCATATGAATATTTTGGTTTTTATGTTTATATTAAAAATACAATTTTTTTTTATATTTTAACTTAATTTCTAGTTTAGGAGTGAGATTACTGGATCAGAAAACATGATTATTGTTTACAGAGGATCTGTAAGTGCTGTACTAGAGTGTATGTGTATATCACTCTTACAGAAACTAAGTGTGAATAGTTACATTCTAGATTATAATATAAACAAAACGTAGAATTAGTTGAAAATTTCCATTGTTTCATGATACAGTCATGAGGGAGGTGACAACATGATGTGCTGGAAAACCTTAATGCTCAAAGGTGTCCATTGCACATAATGAATTAGCTTCTCTCCTGTGCATCTAAAAGGATACCAGTTGGTATATCCTTGGGAAAATTGGGACAGTAGTCATTCAAATCATTTTTCATATCTTCAGTATAGTTTCAAGCTGTGTGACTATGTGCAAGCCAGTTAAAATCTTCTTTCCCTCAGTTTTACCATCTTTAAAAAAGGAGATAGTAGAATCTTTCTTCCAGGATGATAATATGTTTAAAGTGTCCAGCACTGTAGTTGGTAACCACAAATCTTGCTTTCAAATTTGACTTACTACCTATACTAAAGTGGTTAACTGCCTCTATACAAGTCAGCATTTATTAATACTACTACTTCATTGCTTACAAGTTCACTTTATTGGAAAACAGTATATAACAGAGCTTAAGAATACAGGATCTGAAGTCACAAATTGCCTGGATTGGAATTTTCAGCTCTGCCACTTAGCTGTGTGATATTGAGCACGTTATCCTCTTTAACCTTGGGTTCTCAAGCATAAGATGAGGTTATAATAGAAATAAAAATCAAATGGGGTTATATTTAAAAGTGCCTTGCACATTTCCTGACACATTTTAAGCATCAATAAATGTTAGCTTTCAATAATTAGTATAGTTATTGTATTAGTTATTTATTACTGCATAAGAAATTACTTCAAAAAGTAGTGGCTTAAAATAAATGTTCATTATTTCCTTGTTTCTGTGGGTCAGGAATTCAGGAGCAACTTAGCTGGGTGGTTCTGATTCGATGTCTCCCATGAGGTTGCAGCCAAGATGTCAGCAGGGACTGTGGTCATCTGAATGTTATTTTAAACCTAATGGCTATAAATTTTCTATTTTGCAGACTATGTCGTCAGCAGTGGTACAGTTATATGCAGCCGATCGGAACTGTATGTGGTCAAAGAAGTGCAGTGGTGTTGCTTGTCTTGTTAAGGACAATCCACAGAGATCTTATTTTTTAAGAATATTTGATATCAAGGTGCGTTTTCTTTTGCTTCAGCTTAAACTGTAGATGATGAGGTTTTCTACCTCAATTATAATTTAGTATAGATTTGCTTATCCTGTATGTAATTTTAAAGTTATACTTAAATTAATATTAGAAGAGTGAAGCTTGGTTTCAGATATTGAAGCATGAGCCTTGTGACCAAATAGGAGCCGGAACATGAATAGCTTCCTATTTTTATCTTCCCACTGCCACCATACATTAAAGGTATTCGTTTTTAATGCCTTTGGATCTTGGGCTTTCCCAGTCTCTTCTTTTCTAATGATATTCTTTTATTCCATCCTATTCATTACAGACTAGCAAACATAGTCCTTTCAGGGAGCTAGAAAAGTCTATTTTAGCTTGGTATGTGCTGTTTACTTCAGCCTAGGTTTAAAGCGTTATGCAGTATCTATAATAATGCATTTGCTACCCAATTTTCCTTATGTTGTTTCTCAGTACATTCAGATTTTCACAGCTTTGTATTCCTCACTCTCAAGCATAAATCCACATTGTCCTAGATTGGAGAGGTATTCCTTTGTCAGGTATACATCTCTTATAGTTATGTAAAAGTAATTCTTTTTGCTGAGATTGTCTGCATTTATCTTTTAAGACTTTTCCTGTAGGTAAGCCTCCTTGCTTAGTATTTATATGTGGGAGTAAGTATAATGGGATTATAATTGCAAAAAACTAAAACTGACTTTGGACTCCTGGACGATACTTATGGTCAGATAGATTGTAGTCAAACTGTTTTACTTCTCTAGGCCTAGACTTATTGATTTGTAAAATAGAATAACCATCTGGGTCTGTTGCAAAGTATTTCCTTGAGATTAAATGAGATTTAAATTACTGCATTTTGTAAATTAATTTCTTCTTAGTATCTACTTCCCGTATCCTGAGACAGCTGAGAGATATGGCTTGCTCCTTTTACTAACAGTGGCTTACTATGACAGTGATTCTAGGGGATGGGGAACACATGCATAGTTTGAGAGAAACTCCTAAGTCCTTTCACCTATTTCTTACCACCAAGGACAAGCACTGTTTAGAAATGGAATACACATATAACTCCACTGAGAAGAAAGGAATTCCATTATAGTGGTTATCATGTGTATACAATGTATTTTAAATATTTTAAAATGTTGGGGTCTAGGTAGGACCTTGCATTTCACAATAGGGCAGTCATTATAATTTTCTGATCGCTTATTCCCAGTTGTAGATAACCATTACTGAATACTTGTAATTAGCCACCTTTGGTATTATGGTTAATTATATTTCTTATACTATGGCCATAGACTGACAATCATCCATGACTCTCTTAACCATAGTTTAACCCTGGTGCACTTTAATCGTCAGTCTCTTTCTGCATGTGATTGAAACTACTTATACCAATGTTTAATTAGGGGGTCCCATCACACTGCAAAAGTTAGGAATTCAAAGATTGTTAATAAGCAGTACAGAGAAGGTATATTTAACCCTCCCAGCATCTATGGAATTGAGGAAAACAGCATGAAGTATTCCTGTAATATTTGATAGCACACAGTCTAAATATGGCTGATGGAACTGTGTATTGATAATTAGCGCATGTACAAAAATATCCTACACCGTCTGTCTAACATTGATGATCTAGTAATTGTTCTGGTTATGTATTTGACAAGTAACTATATTTGGAAATGCTTGGCTGATGAGGTCATATCTTAGCATGCTGAATTAAACTCGCTTGTTATGTAGTTTTATTATCCAGTATTTACTGTTTTATTAAGAAATTACTGATTAAATTGTGTGATATGTTACTGTTGTAGTATACATATATGTGCTATATGTGTTTGTAAAAGTTATTGTTAATGTAAACAGTTCACGTAATATAAGTCATCTGTTTTGTTTTATTCCTAGAGATTATTTTTTTTGGTAACTCTTACTTTAACTTTTCCTTTTTTTCTAGGATGGGAAACTGTTGTGGGAACAAGAGCTATACAATAACTTTGTATATAATAGTCCTAGAGGATATTTTCATACCTTTGCTGGAGATGTAAGTTATATTTTCTTTTATTGCCATGTTTAATGTCATTTCTTTTACATTTGTCCATAGAAAGTATTTATGAGCTTTTTGTGTAAACATTGTATAAAATAAAAGAATTATTTTACTTTGAAACCCTCTTTATAGATATTATAGCTAAATAGGAGGAAATGGCAGATATTTTAAGGGCCAAAAAAAAGGCCTTCAAAGAGTACTGTAAATGTAATTTGCTGTGTGGAAAAGAGACTTGGTTTTTCATCTTCTCGCTGTCTTCAGGCAGATAGTTTAACTTGTCTGTGGCTTTGGGAAGATAGTTTAACCTCTCTGGGCTTTAGTTTTCTTATCTATAAAGGTGAATTCTCAATTGTCCGCTAATCCCTGGTAACTTTTAAATATTGAAATTATATTGCCATTCAAATTATTTTGTGAAAAAATGGTTTATGACCTAAAACAATGCTGAAATACAATACATAAGAGAAAACAGAATTTTAAAAATTTATTGCGTATAGTTGAGGAAAATGTTAGAAGGATTTCTATACTGTATGCTCACAGGGATTTTCTGAGTGATGGCTATGGGTGATTTTAATTTTCTTTGTTTTTATATTTGTATTTTCTACAATGAAAAAAGATTGGATTAGATGATATGATCATCTTTTCAGAAAGTGTTTTCTTCTCTAGCTGTTATTTTTCTAGATAGGATATAAATATATGTACATATCTAAAATGTGCATTAAATGCCATAATAATAAATAATGTCAGTGTGTTTCCGCATTTTTTGATAATTTACCTGAATTAAGGTTATAATTTAAATAACGCCTGTAATTGAGCTGTGAAATAAAAACATAAACTAGTAAAGATAGAATTGACCAACTTTTCCAGTTTGCTTTTTCTAATCCAAGTTATTTACAGAGCTCTGTTGAAGGATCAAATTCAGTTTATTATTTTTTGTTTTTGTTGAAAATGAAGTATGCAATTTAATATTGGAGTGTCTAAGATAATAGGTAACCTTTCTAGTAGTAGTCTTTTACTTTATCTTCTCCATCCTTTTTGCCTCCTTAAGTTATTCAGGTCATAAAATAATTTCTTTTCTGCTCATAAAGTCAACTTTCCTCTTCAGAAATGTACTTCTGTTGGTTATCAACTTTTTTGTTAAGTAAAGCTAAATTCATTGTTTTTTGTTGTTTACCTTTCTTGATGAAAATATTTCAGACTTGTCAAGTTGCTCTTAATTTTGCCAATGAAGAGGAAGCAAAAAAATTCCGAAAAGCAGTTACAGACCTGTTGGGCCGGCGACAAAGGAAATCTGGTAAACTTTTCTTTTTTTTTAATTCTTTTAAACAGGAGTTGGCAAACTATGGCTCATGGGACAAATCTGGCCCACCACCTATTTTTGTAAATAAAGTTTTATTGAAACACAGCTGTGCTCATTGGTTTATGTATTGTCTATGGATACTTTTTTGCCACAACACAGTTGGATAGTTATGACAGAGACTGTGACACACGAAGTCTAAAATATTTACTATCTACCCCTTACAAAAAAAGTGATTGTGGGACCTGGCCTGGTGGCGCAGCAGTTAAGTTCATACGTTCCACTTTGGTGGCTTGGGGATTGCCGGTTCGGAGCCTGGGTGCGGATATGGCACCGCTTGGCAAGCCATGCTATGGTAGGCGTCCCACATATAAAGTAGAGGAAGGTGGGCAAGGATGTCAGCTCAGGGCCAGTCTTCCTCAGCAAGAAAAAAAAAAAGGAGGAGAAGGATTGGCAGCAGATGTTAGCTCAAGGCTAATCTTCCTCAAAAAAAAAAAAAGTTGCTATTCCTTACCTTAAAAGAAAGAATATTTTTATTGAGAATGAATTTTTTTCAGATTTACTGAAGAACTCATTCCAGTAACCTTTTTTGTTGATAAATTCCATGTATATTGACTCTTAAATTTGCATTTTTATGACATTGTTCATAACTTAGATTTTTAAAGGTGTTTTATACTTTGTGAAGACTTCAGGCAAGCCCAGAAGCAAATAAAGTTGCAGATAAGATGTGTAAACATTGCCTTGTCTCTCTTTTTTTTTCTTTTCCTCCACCTGAGGAAAATTCACCCTGAGGTAACATCCGTAGCAGTCTTCCTCTATTTTTCAGTATGTGGCCCACCAGCACAGCATGGCCACTAACAGAGGGGTGTAGATCCATGCCCGGGAGCCAAACCTGGGCCATGGAAGTGGAGCACACCAAATTTAACCACTAGGCCACTGGGGCTGGCCTGGCTTCTCTCTGTTTTGTCCCTACTATTGTATATTATAAGACCATATAGAACTTAGTTTAATGCATCAGATGCTAATATGTGTAAAACAATTAGAGAACAATGCGGGCTATTATAGAGCCTTAACTTCATTGATATAGCACTGTTTGACAACAGTGTATCAAGTCTTTCTGTTGTAAAGTGGGAGAATGGTGATTAGGAAAGGTGAACCTCTCCAAAAGCATCTTCTTTAAGTAGATCAATTTTAGAAGAAATAACATGGGGGTTGAGATCAGCAAATAGATCCCACAAAACTAGCCATGCCTATATACTCCTTGGAAAGTCTTTCTGTATATCCAAGAGTACATATTACGCAGTTTGAAGATCACTCTGTTCAAGGATGTGCTTTACCAATAAGAGGGAGTAAGCCATGAAAAAGGAAGACACTGAATCTGGAAAACAGAAGTGTTAAAAGCATATATTCCATGTTATGCATCTTTATTGTTATTTTAATGGGTTTCCAGGAGGGGGGTGAGGTAAAAAGAATTAAGCTGTCTCACTATTGCTGTCTTACTGTATCTCACTTGTACTAAGTGAATAGGAGAATTATTAGGGACCTATTTTTTTTTACTTCTTTTTGGGGCCAAGGCCATTTACCACTTGATTCTATGCTAGCAGAGGATTTAATGCTATGGAATAATTTATGGTTCAGTGCCTATTTTAATGACGTACAGTAGTGCTAGGCCGGGGGCTCTCTTGAGCTGCTTTTAGTCAAAATATGTGACGTTTTCAATATAAAAAAGAGTAGAAAATACTTCTTACCATATAGAGTAATTGACTTTGAAATAGGTAGGTCACTTAAAGATGTCTTAGGTATTCTGTTTCATATAGTTCCTAAGCTTTTAGGCATGGTGTTTCAGAAGCAGAAAGATCACATTAGGGTGGCAGCTGATTCACCCCTGGGTAGCCCTCCCTGCTGAGTCAGACTCCAGCATCGCCTCTCTTTAACTTAAATGTATGGGCTCCACCTTTTGGAGCAACAAAGAATTAGTCCATTTTCTTTTACTCCCAGTAGCTGTTTAATATTGGAAGCCATTTGTCATGTCATCCGTATGCCTTCACTTTCTTTGGTTTAACCAGTTCCAGTTTCTTATTCCTCACATGATGTAGTTTATAGACTCATCATCCAGAATATGCTGTGCTCTGAATCCACTATAGGTTTTTATGTCTTCCTCAAATGGTCCAGATTTAAGGAAATAGTACACCTTGAGATATGGTGTCCAGATTTGAACACAGTACTCCAAAAGTAGTCTGACTGGTAGTGTGATACTGCAACGTCCCTTGATTTGATTAAACACTGTTCTGCTAATGTTTCTAGCAAGTACGTCACACGATTAGCTCCCATACTTCTCTGTTCAACCAAACCCTCCTTTTTTTCCACACGAATGGCTCTCAAGCCAGGATAATGTTATATTTCCAAGTAATTGCTTTTAGAACTTACGCTCTGAACTTTATATTCATCTCAGTATATTTCTGTATCTGTGCTGTCACTGATCTAAGAAATATTTCCTCTCTGGATGCAGAGATATCATCACCTTGAAAATTGGAGGTTGGCGTTCATTGACGTAGATAGGACTTGCTTATTAAATGTTTCAGAAAGTTACTTCATCAGACCACCAGGTGGAGTAATACATATATTTCCCATTGCCAGGATTTTTAACTTGTCCCGCAATTAAATCCTGTTAATTTTAGTTTATGGCTGTTTATAAACTAATTATTTTGTTTTTTATGGGTATTTCTCTTATAATTTCAGAAAATTTTATATTGGAAAATCTGTGAAAATTACATTTGTTTAAAATTCTTCAATCATTTTTGAACCTTCTTAAAGCCAAAATTGTGTCAAACCTGGTATGTAAGAGTATGAATACAAAGGATTGACAGAAATTCTCCTGGTTTTACGCCTATCTAGTTGGCTATAGCTTTTCAGTATTATTTTGGTCTGCACCAGTGCTCAGACATCTCTGGGTATTCTCATTACCTTTGTGCTTTCATTCAGTCCTGTAGCTTTTGACTACACTCTCTCTGTGCTTATGACACCCAAAGTTTTACCTACACTACTGATTTCTCCCCTGACCTTCAGACTTGTCTACTCCAGTTGGGTGTCAGAATAGCCTTCAGACTTAACATCTCTGAGCAGAACACTTGATTCATGTTCCCCAGCCCCAGTCAGACCTGTTCCTACTCCTCTCCTAGTCTTCCCCATCTCAGTAAAAGGCATTGGCTCCACCTTGTCACTCTGGCTCACCATGGTCCCTCATAAATCCTATCCGTTGTCTCCCTTCACAAACACGTTCTAGATCTATTTCTAACCACCTCTGCTTCCACCACCCTAATCCAAGCCACCATCTTCTGTCATCTGCACTACCCCCACTCCCTCACTAGTCTCCCTGCTGCCACTCTGTGCCCCCTACTATCTCTTTTCCACAAAGTAGCCAGAGTAAACTTTTAAAAACATACATTAGATCATGTCCCTTGCCCTATTCAAAACCCTGTAAGAGCTTCCTGTCACCTGTAAAATGCAATCTATATTCCTTAACCATGGCTTGTGAGACCCTACATGATCCAGTCCCTGGCTCTCCTTCTGAATTACCTGCTTCCACTCTTTGACTCACTCCAATCCAGTCTTCATGGTGTTCCTTCATGCCATTCCCTCAGTAGGGCATTTGAAATGTTTCCTCTCCCATTTTATTCAGATGTCTGCTCAATGTCAGTTCCTCAGAGAAACTTTTCTTAACCACCTGTATATCATCTTAGGAATAAGACAGAGTTTAGGTGAATTAATTTTTTGGTTTTTTTGTATTACATATGTCTAATAATATTCTTTTATTTTCTAACAGAGAAAAGACGAGATACCCCAAATGGTAAGTTCTTTGATAATTATTCATCAAAAAGATTTTAGATTATAGTTTAATCCTTGTAGAAACATGTATTATACATTAATATCTAATATTTAATAACTATGGTAAAATACTGTAGGTTGTCGTGTTCTTATTTTAAAATAAGTAATAGATGAAACTTAGAAATATAATATGCTTTAGCTTTTTTCTAAGATGTGAGAAGACTACATAGGGTGAAGATCACTATTATATCTTAATTCTGTATTCACGATTAAGTGTAAAAATGGTAGAATCTAGTCTTAATATCTTCCTTAAAGGCAGTAAATTTTATCTAGCATATTCATTTCCTACTTTAAGGTTTATCTTTCTTATTTCAAAATACTATTTCACACTGGTAATTTGAAACTAGCCCCTTTCAGAATGAACACTTACTATGATGATATGTTTAGAACAAATGGTAGCTGTATCTAACCCTCCTTAATTTGATAATGAACACTTTAAGTATTATGGATTCATTTATTTAAAAAAATATGTTGTATACCAGAGAGTAAAAGCAGAATAACAAGATATAAAGGACAAAATCTCAGAGCTCAGGGGCAGAGATTCTTATCCTGGACTCCATAAACCCTCCCTGGAATTGTGTGCTAAGTTTTATAAGTATATATGTTCTTTCCTCTGAGGAGAGAGGATCCATGGCTTTCATCACATTTAAATGGGGTGCCTGACCCTATGAAGGTAAAGAACCATTTCTCCAGTAGCCATTATAATGGGGAATATAGCTGATGCTTTTTAGAAGCATCTCAAATCCTCTTATCAGAATTTAGAATGATTATTCAGGGAAACACTTAGCATGTTAATACAGAGTTCTTAATATATGGTAATTCTTGGTGATTGTTGGAGTTTGTTTCTTTTAAAGAGATATATTACCTTCAATTTTGTCCTTAAATTTGTTTTCCTGATATAAAAACATGAACCAAATATTGCTGTATTAAATTTTGGATTATTTACCGTATTATAATTTTTTTAAAAAATGTCTGACTACCTTCAATAATGCTTACCATGTGCCAAGAATTGTATACTTTGACTTTCTTTTTTAAATGGCAATTTAGTACGTAAACTTTATAGGACTGCTATGGAGATTAAATGAAGTAATCAAAGTGCTTAGCATTTAACAAATATTAGTTATCATGATGAAAACAATGACAATGATAATAATAGCAGCTACTATTTAATGATCATTTACAACTTGCCAGGGACTGTCCAGCAACCTTAGGAAGAGTAGCTGCTATTATCCCTATTTTATAGATGAGCAAACTGGGCCACAGATAGATAACTTACTCAAGGTCGCATAATTAGTAAGTGGTAGAGCAGGGTTCAGTGTCAAGCGAGATAACTCCAGAGCCTGGCCTTCAACCCCTATGCTATGTCAAGATGATTTGGAAGGAGAAACAGACCTAGAGAGGGGAAGTTACATGCCTTAAGTTACACAGCTAGCACGTGGCAGAGGCAGAGTAAGCAGAAGCAGCTGGATCAGAAGTAATCTTTTTGAATTTATTCAATTACTTTGCATTCTGTGAGCATATATTGACTATGAGTGGGGGAAGGCTTCCTTGTGGTTGCATCTTTGGGAAAAGTATCCAGAGATTTTAAAGTGTAGATGTACAAATAACATAATTAAAGTTAAGGATGTAAATACTTGATGGGCTTTTTAAATTTCATCTTTTCAATACATGTAATATGTATTTCTGAAGAACATCTAATCCATGAATAGATAGCATGTGGATATTTTTTATGCAACAGTGGTGTCTCAGAATTACATTACCGCTAGTAAGAGAGAGACTCATAATTAAATGTTTCTTTCTCTGAGATTGCTCTTGGTTTTAAATCTTTAGATCTATAGTTTTAACCCTTTGGTGCAGTGGTCCCAAACTTTTTTTCATTAAGTATATGGAGAATTTAAAATGCAAAATTATACAGCATATATTGCAAATATTTGTATACTTATTTATAAAGTATACATGTAATATGGTATTAATATATTACATACACAATAAAGAATGAAATAAAGGGTCATAAATAGAAGTATTAGTATATTTTCCTGCTGTGCAGTCAGTTATCTTGCTCTCCCCCCAGTGCAGAGACCACTGTCTAGGTGGTGGCATATTACTTTTCTGCATTTTGTGCACTACCACTAGGTGGCAGTGGACAACCTAACAACCTTGCAGTGTCCGTGCAGGTACTTTGTCTCAGATCCTCAGATGATCAGTTTAGCAGACCTTTTCAAATTGTGACTATTAAAAAGGCACTTTATTTGGAAGTAACGTATATTCCTGAAATGCAATTCAGTGTCTTCCTCACTAACTCCTAGTCCATACATCTTTCCTTTTTCTTTATTGGTCAGTCTCACATTTTAGCTTAGATGCTTTCCACTGATTTGTTCTCAGCTTCATGACTGCTTGACATCAGAGGCTTCTGGGCCACCTGTTTCTCAACTATTTTACTTTGGTGAGGGTTCTCTGCTTTTTATGTAATTGAGGGGAAGACTTTAGTTTGTTCTTTGTAGTTTTAAAATTAACTAAAAATACTGTTCAATGAGAATATTAAAAAAACTTTTCTGTGACAGTTGTCCTTAATCAGAAGGGAATTTGTCATTTGACGGTTTTTTGGAAAAAAGAAGGGAAACAACCCCCTCCATTAATGTATTTACTTAATACATGTTCTTAGGATGAGTATAATTTCATAAATAGAATAACTAAACTTTATTAGAAATGATTTAAGAGTATCTCCGTTACCAAATCTTCCATAAACTTAACTTTATTTAAAAATAACTCTGTGCCTTATACAGGTTATCACTTTTTTTAGTGTGTCACTTTTGAAACAGGTATGTAATTGGGCTGTAGAACACTTTTTTAAACTTATTTCCTAACCCCTCCAAACTCTAAAGTAAACGACTCTTGTCAACAGAAATAACCAAGTACACAATCTCTTAAAGATGTAGAAAACCTTTTTTCTAAATTTTGAAAGTTGTTAGTAAATGTTTATTGAATGATGAACTGTTGGACTACAAACTAAGAGAACTGATAAATTGGTAAAGAAATAATGTAACATCTGTAAATTTAGCATTATCAATCACCTTATAGTTTGACTTTTGTGTAAAAGGTACAGTAGTTAACAGGAAGGGTAGTAGACTAGGAACCAAGGTAGCAGAGTTCACCTTTGCCCTTGTCACTAGTTCTGTGACTTTAGACAGATCACTTGACTCTTCTTACCCTTAGTTTTCGTCTATAAAATGAAAGATTTAGAAAAACTATTTCTCAGCTAATACTAATTTTCTATACATCTCTATAGTCTGGATTTTCCTATATAGATTTAATTAAATAATACTTTAACAAATACTGATGAAATTCATGTGTAATGACACTAAATAGCTAATGGGCTTTATAAACAGCTTGGCAAATCCATAACAATATATCTACATCTGATTTTCGGGTAGAGGGAGGAGGGGAAACACAGTCTTACACACTATGAGTTAAACTTTGTTATTGATTCCGTATAACACTTACATTTTCTTCCTGTCCTGTTCATCCTTAAGCTTTCTTCAGTGATGGCTGAGTTATTTTCTCTAGTGAGTTAGGAATCAGGCTTACAAGAATCTGTTGTTTTCCAGAAAGGAATTTACTGGCTTGGATAATTTAAACTGTCAAACTTTACCCAACTCTATTACCATTTAGATCATCCATAGTATAATAGATTACTTCTATATAAAGAATAAAAATATTTTTATTTTTGTTTTTTCCTAAAAACTAATTATAGTTGTTAATTTTGTTTTGTTATTTTTTAGTGGTGAATCTGGTTGCTCCTTTATCATTGATGTTTGAGCACCTCTTTCAGGAAGGGTGGTCTGTATAAAAAGAACACCTAACTCCAGTACTCCTAAATCTGTCCTAAAGTCAATTCTTAAATTCTGTTAAGTATAAAGTTAAGAAAGGAAATAGTGATTTGCATCAGCTTATTGTGGATGATGTTGCTGATACTGATTGGTAAAGATAAATTAAAAGAAGAGGGAAGAATGAGAAGTAAAAACGGATCACTAGCTAAGTCTATGAAGGTATGAGTATGACCCCAGTTCAACCCTCTAATACTCTAATTCTGGGTATTCTCAATAAGTCTCTTGTTTTGTGAAACTATAATAAATGCTGATATCTGAGCAAATATTCAAACCAAATATTTTGGTTTGAAAATCCAAGTCTTTGTGTACTATTTAATAAGCATTCCATTGCTTAACTAATCTTTTTTCTTGATCCAATTATTTTCAGATTATACCTTGATACTGAGTCAGCTTTTTTTTTTTTTTATTTTTTTTATTAATGTTATGATGGATTACAAGCTTGTGAAATTTCAGTTGTACATTTTTGTTAGTCATGTTGTGGGTACACCACTTCCCCCTCCGTACCCTCCCCCCACCCCCCCTTTTCCCTGGTAACCACCGATCAGATCTCCTTCTCAATATACTAATTTCCACCTATGAGTGGAGTCATATAGAGTTCGTCTTTCTCTGACTGACTTATTTCGCTTAACATAATGCCCTCGAGGTCCATCCACATTGTTGTGAATGGGCCAATTTCGTCTTTTTTTATGGCTGAGTAGTATTCCATTGTGTATATATACCACATCTTCTTTATCCAATCATCAGTTTCTGGGCATGTAGGCTGGTTCCACGTCTTGGCTATTGTAAATAATGCTGCGATGAACATAGGGGTGCAACGGACTCTTGAGATATCTGATATCAGGTTCTTAGGATAGATACCCAGTAATGGGATGGCTGGGTCATAGGGTATTTCTATTTTTAACTTTTTGAGAAATCTCCATACTGTTTTCCATAGTGGCTGTACCAGTTTGCATTCCCACCAACAGTGTATGAGGGTTCCTCTTTCTCCACAACCTCTCCAACATTTGTCGTTCTTGGTTTTGGATGTTTTTGCCAATCTAACGGGGGTAAGGTGATATCTTAGTGTAGTTTTGATTTGCATTTCCCTGATGATTAGCGATGATGAACATCTTTTCATGTGTCTATTGGCCATATTCATATCTTCTTTTGAGAAATGTCTGTTCATGTCCTCTGCCCATTTTTTGATCGGGTTGTTTGTTTTTTTGTTGTTAAGCAGTGTGAGTTCTTTGTATATTATGGAGATTAACCCTTTGTCGGATAAGTGGCTTGTAAATATTTTTTCCCAATTAGTGAGCTGTTTTTTTGTTTCAATTCTGTTTTCCCTTGCCTTGAAGAAGCTCTTTAGTCTGATGAAGTCCCATTTGTTTATTCTTTGTATTGTTTCCCTCAACTGAGGAGTTACAGTGTCCGAAAAGATTCTTTTGAAACTGATGTCAAAGAGTGTACTGCCTATATTCTCTTCCAAAAGACTTATTGTCTCAGGCCTAATCTTTAGGTCTTTGATCCATTTTGAGTTTATTTTGGTGTGTGGTGAAAAAGAATGGTCGATTTTCAATCTTTTGCATGTGGCTGTCCAGTTTTCCCAGCACCATTTGTTGAAGAGACTTTCTTTTCTCCATTGTAGGCCCTCTGCTCCTTTGTCGAAGATTAGCTGTCCATAGATGTGTGGTTTTATCTCTGGGCTTTCAATTCTGTTCCATTGATCTGTGGACCTGTTTTTGTACCAGTACCATGCTGTTTTGATCACTGTAGCTTTGTAGTATGTTTTGAAATCGGGGATTGTGATTCCGCCGGCTTTGTTTTTCTTGCTCAAGATTGCTTTAGCAATTCGTGGTCTTTTGTTCCCCCATATGAATTTTAGGATTGTTTGTTCAATTTCTGTGAAGAATGTTCTGGGGATTCTGATTGGGATAGCATTGAATCTGTATATTGCTTTAGGTAGTATGGACATTTTAACTATGTTTATTCTTCCAATCCATGTGCAAGGAATGTTTTTCCATCTCTTTATGTCATCGCCTATTTCTTTCAAGAAAGTCTTGTAGTTTTCATTGTATAGATCCTTCACTTCCTTGGTTAAGTTTATCCCAAGGTATTTTATTCTTTTCGTTGCGATTGTGAATGGGATAGAGTTCTTGAGTTCTTTTTCTGTTAGTTTATTGTTAGTGTATAGAAATGCTACTGATTTATGCACGTTAATTTTATACCCTGCTACTTTGCTGTAGTTGTTGATTATTTCTAATAGTTTTTCTGTGGATTCTTTGGGGTTTTCTATGTATAAGATCATGTCGTCTGCAAACAATGCGAGTTTTACTTCTTCGTTACCTATTTGGATTCCTTTTATTTTTTTTTCCTGCCGAATTGCTCTGGCCAGCACCTCCAGTACTATGTTGAATAGGAGTGGTGAAAGTGGGCACCCTTGTCTTGTTCCTGTCCTCAGAGGGATGGCTTTCAGCTTTTGTCCATTGAGTATGATGTTGGCTGTGGGTCTATCATATATGGCCTTTATTATGTTGAGGTACTTTCCTTCTATACCCATTTTACTGAGGGTTTTTATCATAAATGGGTGTTGGATCTTGTCGAATGCTTTCTCTGCGTCTATTGAGATGATCATGTGGTTTTTGTTTTTCATTTTGTTGATGTAGTGTATCACGTTGATTGACTTGCGGATGTTGAACCATCCCTGTGTCCCTGGTATAAATCCCACTTGATCATGGTGTATAATCTTTTTGATGTATTGCTGTAATCGGTTTGCCAAAATTTTGTTGAGGATTTTTGCATCTATGTTCATCAGTGATATCGGCCTCTAGTTCTCCTTCTTTGTGTTGTCCTTGTCAGGTTTGGGGATCAGAGTGATGTTGGCTTCATAGAATGTGTTAGGGAGTTCTCCATCTTTCTCAATTTTCTGGAACAGTTTGAGGAGAATAGGTATTAAGTCTTCTTTGAATGTTTGGTAGAATTCTCCAGAGAAGCCGTCTGGTCCTGGACTCTTGTTTTTGGGGAGGTTTTTGATTACCGTTTCTATTTCCTTACTTGTGATTGGTCTATTCAGATTCTCCATTTCTTCCTGATTCAGTTTGGGGAGATTGTAGGAGTCTAGGAATTTGTCCATTTCTTCCAAGTTGTTCAATTTGTTGGCATATAGTTTTTCATAGTATTCTCTTGTGATCCCTTGTATTTCATTGGTATCTGTTGTGATTTCTCCTCTGTCATTCCTGATTTTATTAATTTGCGCTTTCTCTCTTCTTTTCTTGGTGAGTCTGGCTAGGGGTTTGTCAATTTTGTTAATTCTTTCGAAGAACCAACTCTTTGTTTCATTGATCCTTTCTATTGTCTTTTTTGTTTCAATATCGTTTATTTCTGCTCTTATTTTTATTATTTCCCTCCTTCTACTGACTCTGGGCTTTGTTTGTTCTTCTTTTTCTAGTTCCGTTAGGTTTCGTTTGAGGTTGCTTACGTGAGCTTTTTCTTGTTTAGTGAGGTGAGCCTGTATTGCGATGAATTTCCCTCTTAGGACTGCTTTTGCTGCATCCCAAATGGTTTGGTATGTCGTGTTCTCATTTTCATTTGTCTCCAGATAATATTTGATTTCTTCTTTAATTTCTTCAATGATCCATTGTTTGTTGAGAAGCGTGTTGTTTAGTCTCCACATTTTTGCACCTTTCTCTGCTTTTTTCTTGTAGTTGATTTCTAGTTTAATAGCGTTATGATCAGAAAAGATGCTTGATATTATTTCAACTCTCTTGTATTTATTGATGTTTGCTTTGGTTCCCAAAATATGGTCAATCCTTGAGAATGTTCCATGTGCACTTGAGAAGAATGTGTAACCTGCTGTTTTTGGATGAAGTGTTCTATATATATCTATTAAGTCCATCTGGTCTAATTTTTCATTTAATTCTATTATTTCCTTGTTGATTTTCTGTCTGGATGTTCTGTCCATTGGTGTTAATGGTGTGTTGAGGTCCCCTACTATTATTGTATTGTTGTTGATGTCTTCTTTTAGTTCTATTAAGAGTTGCTTTACAAATTTTGGTGCTCCTGTGTTGGGTGCGTATATATTTATAAGTGTTATGTCTTCTTGGTGGAGAGTCCCTTTTATCATTATATACTGTCCCTCTTTATCTTTCTTTATCTGTTTTGCTTTGAAATCTAC
Source organism: Equus quagga (assembly GCF_021613505.1). NCBI lineage: Eukaryota > Metazoa > Chordata > Mammalia > Perissodactyla > Equidae > Equus > Equus quagga. The sequence continues at coordinate 104,312,754 of NC_060274.1, read as the reverse complement.
CTTGTCTGATATTAGTATAGCGACACCTGCTTTCTTTTGTTCATTATTAGCTTGGAGTATTGTTCTCCATCCCTTCACTCTGAGTCTGTGTTTGTCTTTGGGGCTGAGGTGTGTTTCCTGGAGGCAGCATATTGTTGGATCTTGTTCTTTGATCCATCCTGCCACTCTGTGTCTTTTGATTGGGGAGTTCAATCCATTTACATTTAGAGTGATTATTGAGACGTGGGGGCCTACCACTCCCATTTTGTGTCTTGTTTTCCGGTTTTCTTCAGTTTCCTTTGTTTCTCGTCCCATGGTTTAATCTGTTCTGATGTAGAGCTGCTACTCTCTGTTGTTGTCCTTCTACTTATCTCCTCTGCTCTTGGTTTTGTAGCCCCTTTCCTTTTTTGGATTTTTCAGGAATGAGGGTTTTCCTGAGGATTTCCTGAAGAGGAGGTTTTGTGGCAATGAACTCCCTTAATTTTTGTTTATCTGGGAAAGTTTTTATTTCTCCATCGTATTTGAAGGATATTTTCGCTGGGTAGAGAATTCTCGGCTGTAGATTTTTGTCCTTCAGATTTTTGAATATATCATTCCACTCTCTTCTAGCCTGTAAAGTTTCTGCTGAGAAATCTGCTGATAGCCTGATGGGAGTTCCTTTGTAGGTTAGTTTCTTTTGCCTGGCTGTCCTTAATATTTTCTCCTTGTCGTTGACTTTTGCTAGCTTCACTACTATATGCCGTGGAGTTGGTCTTCTTGCATTGATAAAGTTTGGAGATCTATTGGCTTCTGTCACCTGAAGATCCATCTCCCTCACCAGATTTGGGAAGTTCTCAGCCATTATTTCTTTGAATAGGTTTTCTGCCCCTTTCTCCTTCTCTTCTCCCTCTGGTATACCTATAATCCTTACGTTGCATCTCCTAATTGTGTCTGATAATTCTCGGAGAGTTTCTTCATTTCTTTTAAGTCTTGCTTCTCTCTCCTCCTCTGCCTGCAACAATTCTATATTGCCATCTTCCAAATTGCTAATTCTTTCCTCCATATTATCGGCCCTACTGTTCAGAGCATCTAGATTTTTCTTAATCTCCTCTATTGTGTTCTTCATTTCCAATATTTCTGTTTGGTTCTTCTTTATCGTATCAAACTCTTTTGTGACATAGCTCCTGAACTCGTTGAGTTGTCGGTCAGAATTCTCTCTTAACTCATTGAGAATCTTAATGATGGCTGTTTTGAAGTCATCGTCATTTAGGTTATACATCTCATTTTCTTTGGGATTGTTTTCTGTGTATTTGTTGCTTTCTTTCTGTTCTGGAGATTTAATGTATTTTTTCATATTGCTTGATGTTGTTGATTTGTGCCTCCGCATGGAGATAGAGTTTAGTTGCTCCTTTCACTTGTTTCAGCTGCTGCGGTGGGAGGAGCAGCTGTTTATATTTCACCAACCAGGAACCCTGTCCGTAGTTGCTAACTGGGCCTGGGCCCCTCTTCGTAGCCACAGTGGCCCTTTGGATTCCCTCCTCTGCCGTGGGGGCCGTCACAGGGGGGCTTCAGGCTGCAGGTGCCTACTGTTGCAGCCCACCTAGATGTGCTCTCTCCTTGGGGTCTGCAACGGTGTTATGGGCTTTTCCAGCGGCCAGGGGTGGGATCACTTATATTTGTTGCTCCGTTGCTGTCGGCACCCACCAAATCTCACTTGTCCTCTATGGGTCGCAGGAGAGCTATTGGCATCTTCTACAGTCTGTGGTTAGTACACCTAGCTATGCTGCTTTTGCCCTGGGGTCTTCCAGCCTTGTGGCTGGCGGCTGGGTGCCTTCTACTGGTGCTGTGCAGAGGCTTTCCCTAAGGCTGCTGTGAGCCTGTAGGGTTTCCCCCTAGGCTACTAAGCTGGGTCTCTGGAACTCTCTCCAGCCCCAGTCCTCTCTGAGATCTCCGGCAATCCCTAGCCTCACGGGGTGGGCAACGGCAGCTGGGGGTCGC
>NC_060274.1:104217355-104305798 GCF_021613505.1 Equus quagga | reverse complement strand
ACGTCTTGGCTATTGTAAATAATGCTGCGATGAACATAGGGGTGCAACGGACTCTTGAGATATCTGATATCAGGTTCTTAGGATAGATACCCAGTAATGGGATGGCTGGGTCATAGGGTATTTCTATTTTTAACTTTTTGAGAAATCTCCATACTGTTTTCCATAGTGGCTGTACCAGTTTGCATTCCCACCAACAGTGTATGAGGGTTCCTCTTTCTCCACAACCTCTCCAACATTTGTCGTTCTTGGTTTTGGATGTTTTTGCCAATCTAACGGGGGTAAGGTGATATCTTAGTGTAGTTTTGATTTGCATTTCCCTGATGATTAGCGATGATGAACATCTTTTCATGTGTCTATTGGCCATATTCATATCTTCTTTTGAGAAATGTCTGTTCATGTCCTCTGCCCATTTTTTGATCGGGTTGTTTGTTTTTTGGTTGTTAAGCAGTGTGAGTTCTTTGTATATTATGGAGATTAACCCTTTGTCGGATAAGTGGCTTGTAAATATTTTTTCCCAATTAGTGAGCTGTTTTTTTGTTTCAATTCTGTTTTCCCTTGCCTTGAAGAAGCTCTTTAGTCTGATGAAGTCCCATTTGTTTATTCTTTGTATTGTTTCCCTCAACTGAGGAGTTACAGTGTCCGAAAAGATTCTTTTGAAACTGATGTCAAAGAGTGTACTGCCTATATTCTCTTCCAAAAGACTTATTGTCTCAGGCCTAATCTTTAGGTCTTTGATCCATTTTGAGTTTATTTTGGTGTGTGGTGAAAAAGAATGGTCGATTTTCAATCTTTTGCATGTGGCTGTCCAGTTTTCCCAGCACCATTTGTTGAAGAGACTTTCTTTTCTCCATTGTAGGCCCTCTGCTCCTTTGTCGAAGATTAGCTGTCCATAGATGTGTGGTTTTATCTCTGGGCTTTCAATTCTGTTCCATTGATCTGTGGACCTGTTTTTGTACCAGTACCATGCTGTTTTGATCACTGTAGCTTTGTAGTATGTTTTGAAATCGGGGATTGTGATTCCGCCGGCTTTGTTTTTCTTGCTCAAGATTGCTTTAGCAATTCGTGGTCTTTTGTTCCCCCATATGAATTTTAGGATTGTTTGTTCAATTTCTGTGAAGAATGTTCTTGGGATTCTGATTGGGATAGCATTGAATCTGTATATTGCTTTAGGTAGTATGGACATTTTAACTATGTTTATTCTTCCAATCCATGTGCAAGGAATGTCTTTCCATCTCTTTATGTCATCGTCAATTTCTTTCAAGAAAGTCTTGTAGTTTTCATTGTATAGATCCTTCACTTCCTTGGTTAAGTTTATCCCAAGGTATTTTATTCTTTTCGTTGCGATTGTGAATGGGATAGAGTTCTTGAGTTCTTTTTCTGTTAGTTTATTGTTAGTGTATAGAAATGCTACTGATTTATGCACGTTAATTTTATACCCTGCTACTTTGCTGTAGTTGTTGATTATTTCTAATAGTTTTTCTGTGGATTCTTTGGGGTTTTCTATGTATAAGATCATGTCGTCTGCAAACAACGCGAGTTTTACTTCTTCGTTACCTATTTGGATTCCTTTTATTTTTTTTTCCTGCCGAATTGCTCTGGCCAGCACCTCCAGTACTATGTTGAATAGGAGTGGTGAAAGTGGGCACCCTTGTCTTGTTCCTGTCCTCAGAGGGATGGCTTTCAGCTTTTGTCCATTGAGTATGATGTTGGCTGTGGGTCTATCATATATGGCCTTTATTATGTTGAGGTACTTTCCTTCTATACCCATTTTACTGAGGGTTTTTATCATAAATGGGTGTTGGATCTTGTCGAATGCTTTCTCTGCGTCTATTGAGATGATCATGTGGTTTTTGTTTTTCATTTTGTTGATGTAGTGTATCACGTTGATTGACTTGCGGATGTTGAACCATCCCTGTGTCCCTGGTATAAATCCCACTTGATCATGGTGTATAATCTTTTTGATGTATTGCTGTAATCGGTTTGCCAAAATTTTGTTGAGGATTTTTGCATCTATGTTCATCAGTGATATCGGCCTGTAGTTCTCCTTCTTTGTGTTGTCCTTGTCAGGTTTGGGGATCAGAGTGATGTTGGCTTCATAGAATGTGTTAGGGAGTTCTCCATCTTTCTCAATTTTCTGGAACAGTTTGAGGAGAATAGGTATTAAGTCTTCTTTGAATGTTTGGTAGAATTCTCCAGAGAAGCCGTCTCGTCCTGGACTCTTGTTTTTGGGGAGGTTTTTGATTACCGTTTCTATTTCCTTACTTGTGATTGGTCTATTCAGATTCTCCATTTCTTCCTGATTCAGTTTGGGGAGATTGTAGGAGTCTAGGAATTTGTCCATTTCTTCCAAGTTGTTCAATTTGTTGGCATATAGTTTTTCATAGTATTCTCTTGTGATCTCTTGTATTTCATTGGTATCTGTTGTGATTTCTCCTCTGTCATTCCTGATTTTATTAATTTGCGCTTTCTCTCTTCTTTTCTTGGTGAGTCTGGCTAGGGGTTTGTCAATTTTGTTAATTCTTTCGAAGAACCAACTCTTTGTTTCATTGATCCTTTCTATTGTCTTTTTTGTTTCAATATCGTTTATTTCTGCTCTTATTTTTATTATTTCCCTCCTTCTACTGACTCTGGGCTTTGTTTGTTCTTCTTTTTCTAGTTCCGTTAGGTTTCGTTTGAGGTTGCTTACGTGAGCTTTTTCTTGTTTAGTGAGGTGAGCCTGTATTGCGATGAATTTCCCTCTTAGGACTGCTTTTGCTGCATCCCAAATGGTTTGGTATGTCGTGTTCTCATTTTCATTTGTCTCCAGATAATATTTGATTTCTTCTTTAATTTCTTCAATGATCCATTGTTTGTTGAGAAGCGTGTTGTTTAGTCTCCACATTTTTGCACCTTTCTCTGCTTTTTTCTTGTAGTTGATTTCTAGTTTAATAGCGTTATGATCAGAAAAGATGCTTGATATTATTTCAACTCTCTTGTATTTATTGATGTTTGCTTTGGTTCCCAAAATATGGTCAATCCTTGAGAATGTTCCATGTGCACTTGAGAAGAATGTGTAACCTGCTGTTTTTGGATGAAGTGTTCTATATATATCTATTAAGTCCATCTGGTCTAATTTTTCATTTAATTCTATTATTTCCTTGTTGATTTTCTGTCTGGATGTTCTGTCCATTGGTGTTAATGGTGTGTTGAGGTCCCCTACTATTATTGTATTGTTGTTGATGTCTTCTTTTAGTTCTATTAAGAGTTGCTTTACAAATTTTGGTGCTCCTGTGTTGGGTGTGTATATATTTATAAGTGTTATGTCTTCTTGGTGGAGAGTCCCTTTTATCATTATATACTGTCCCTCTTTATCTTTCTTTATCTGTTTTGCTTTGAAATCTACCTTGTCTGATATTAGTATAGCAACACCTGCTTTCTTTTGTTCATTATTAGCTTGGAGTATTGTTCTCCATCCCTTCACTCTGAGTCTGTGTTTGTCTTTGGGGCTGAGGTGTGTTTCCTGGAGGCAGCATATTGTTGGATCTTGTTCTTTGATCCATCCTGCCACTCTGTGTCTTTTGATTGGGGAGTTCAATCCATTTACATTTAGAGTGATTATTGAGATGTGGGGGCCTACCACTCCCATTTTGTGTCTTGTTTTCCGGTTTTCTTCAGTTTCCTTTGTTTCTCGTCCCATGGTTTAATCTGTTCTGATGTAGAGCTGCTACTCTCTGTTGTTGTCCTTCTACTTATCTCCTCTGCTCTTGGTTTTGTAGCCCCTTTCCTTCTTTGGATTTTTCAGGAATGAGGGTTTTCCTGAGGATTTCCTGAAGAGGAGGTTTTATGGCAATGAACTCCCTTAATTTTTGTTTATCTGGGAAAGTTTTTATTTCTCCATCGTATTTGAAGGATATTTTCGCTGGGTAGAGAATTCTCGGCTGTAGATTTTTGTCCTTCAGATTTTTGAATATATCATTCCACTCTCTTCTAGCCTGTAAAGTTTCTGCTGAGAAATCTGCTGATAGCCTGATGGGGGTTCCTTTGTAGGTTAGTTTCTTTTGCCTGGCTGTCCTTAATATTTTCTCCTTGTCGTTGACTTTTGCTAGCTTCACTACTATATGCCGTGGAGTTGGTCTTCTTGCATTGATAAAGTTTGGAGATCTATTGGCTTCTGTCACCTGAAGATCCATCTCCCTCACCAGATTTGGGAAGTTCTCAGCCATTATTTCTTTGAATAGGTTTTCTGCCCCTTTCTCCTTCTCTTCTCCCTCTGATATACCTATAATCCTTACGTTGCATCTCCTAATTGTGTCTGATAATTCTCGGAGAGTTTCTTCATTTCTTTTAAGTCTTGCTTCTCTCTCCTCCTCTGCCTGCAACAATTCTATATTGCCATCTTCCAAATTGCTAATTCTTTCCTCCATATTATCGGCCCTACTGTTCAGAGCATCTAGATTTTTCTTAATCTCCTCTATTGTGTTCTTCATTTCCAATATTTCTGTTTGGTTCTTCTTTATCGTATCAAACTCTTTTGTGACATAGCTCCTGAACTCGTTGAGTTGTCGGTCAGAATTCTCTCTTAACTCATTGAGAATCTTAATGATGGCTGTTTTGAAGTCATCGTCATTTAGGTTATATATCTCATTTTCTTTGGGATTGTTTTCTGTGTATTTGTTGCTTTCTTTCTGTTCTGGAGATTTAATGTATTTTTTCATATTGCTTGATGTTGTTGATTTGTGCCTCCGCATGGAGATAGAGTTTAGTTGCTCCTTTCACTTGTTTCAGCTGCTGCGGTGGGAGGAGCAGCTGTTTATATTTCACCAACCAGGAACCCTGTCCGTAGTTGCTAACTGGGCCTGGGCCCCTCTTCGTAGCCACAGTGGCCCTTTGGATTCCCTCCTCTGCCGTGGGGGCCGTCACAGGGGGGCTTCAGGCTGCAGGTGCCTACTGTTGCAGCCCACCTAGATGTGCTCTCTCCTTGGGGTCTGCAACGGTGTTATGGGCTTTTCCAGCGGCCAGGGGTGGGATCACTTATATTTGTTGCTCCGTTGCTGTCGGCACCCACCAAATCTCACTTGTCCTCTATGGGTCGCAGGAGAGCTATTGGCATCTTCTACAGTCTGTGGTTAGTACACCTAGCTATGCTGCTTTTGCCCTGGGGTCTTCCAGCCTTGTGGCTGGCGGCTGGGTGCCTTCTACTGGTGCTGTGCAGAGGCTTTCCCTAAGGCTGCTGTGAGCCTGTAGGGTTTCCCCCTAGGCTACTAAGCTGGGTCTCTGGAACTCTCTCCAGCCCCAGTCCTCTCTGAGATCTCCGGCAATCCCTAGCCTCACGGGGTGGGCAACGGCAGCTGGGGGTCGCCCCGCCCTCTGGGATTCTCTCCGGGCCTCTCCCGGAGCCGTGAATGCTGGGCGTGGCCCCTCTGCTAATGGCAGACAGAGAGTTTTGTCTGCTGCCCGGGCGGAGCTCCGGCGCTTCCCCTCCGGGTCGCAGGACCGGCCTTTGAAAGTTCCCCCCGCCCCGGTCCTCTCCGAGATCTCTGGCAATCCCTAGCCCCACGGGGCGGGCAACGGCAGCTGGGGGTCGCCCCGCCCTCTGGGATTCTCTCCGGGCCTCTCCCGGAGCCGTGAATGCTCAGCGTGGCCCCTCTGCTAACGGCAGACAGAGAGTTTTGTCTGCTGCCCGGGCGGAGCTCCGGCGCCTCCCCTCCGGGTCGCAGAACCGGCCTTTGAAAATTCCCCCGGCCCCGGTCCTCTCCGAGATCTCCGGCAATCCCTAGTCCCACGGGGCGGGCAACGGCAGCTGGGAGATCTCCGTGCCCTCCGTGTCTCTCTCTGGGACCCTCCGGGCGCCCTGAGCACCAGGCTGGGTCTCCCCGCCAATGGCGGGGAGAGACTCCCCGCGGGCTCAGGTGTGCAACTCCAAAGTTTCCCTCTGCGTTTAGGAGTAATTGCAGGGGGTTTAGGTAGGGTTCTGGTCACCTGTTTCCACCGTCGCTCCTCTGTTGTGTTCTCGCTCCTGCCCTAGATGTGTGTGGATCCTCTGGGGGCGTCCGTTGGAAGAAAGCCGCTTGCAGGTACTAGGCTGCCCGTCGGGGTCGGAGAGTTTTCACCTATTTCCACATCCTCCCGGAGGAAAGTCCATCCGCCTTCCAATGTATAGTCGCGTGGGTGTCTCAGACGTCCTGAGATGCTGTCTGGATATCCTTTGTCAAGCGATAAGTGTCCAAATAATTGTAGACTCGAAGGGCGAGAGACAAAGAGGACTACTCACGGCGCCATCTTGGCTCTTCTGATACTGAGTCAGCTTTTATGGATTTTATCTATATTATTCACTAGCTTCCATTTTTTCCAAGAAGACTTTCTTTATTTCTTGCCAATATGAGCAACTTCTCATGGAATTTTGTATGAAATTATAAATAGAACTTTTAGACAGTTACATATTATACTTATATGTAAGTAGACTGAATATTGAGGGAAAATAGCTGAATTTTGGTGATGTTAAAAATACACATCTTTCCAAATTGTTTACTTGTCTGATAAGGTGGAAGATGGTTTTCATAATTTCATTTTAGCTTTATTTCATCTTTAACAGTAGAGTTGAAAGAGAGAAAATGGGTTATATATAATTTGCCCATGTAAATAAACATTGTTCTTTCAGATAACTTTAAGAATAGAACACATGGAGGTTTTTAGCACAATTGAAGAATTACAGTCAAATTGACATTTAGTGGTTACCTAATATACATTAGCCTAGAATTTCTTGAGATTTCTATTTGCCATTCTGTGATTGTGTTAGCGTCCCCAAAACCATCCCCACAGTTGGTGGTGATTCACTAGGACTCACAGAACTGAGTACATAGTGGTACTCATGGCAAAGATTTATTACAGTGAAAGGATATAAAACAAAATCAACAAAGGGAAAGACACATGGGGTTGAGTCTCAGGGAAACCACACACAAGTTTCTAGGAGTCTTCTCCTGTTGGAGTCACAGGGAATGCACTTAAATCCTCCAGTAATGAATTGTTTGAACACGTGAAATGTTGTAAAAGGAGAAGCTCATTAGGGTCTCAGTACCTAGGGTTTATTTGGGTCTGGTTATGTAGGCTTCCTCTGTCTAGCACATACCAGAGGAAAGCAAATGTTTAGCATAAACCACATTGTTAGCACAAACAGTTGAGGCACAATGAGCTCATCTTATCAGGCAATGATGGAAACCCTCTTGAAATCCTAGTTCACAAATGCCAGCTGAGGGCCAGCGTTGCAAGCAGACCCTTCTAAGCGTAGCGTCCTTAGGTGTGCTATGTTAACTGCTTTTCCGCATGATAGTGATTGTGTTTTATACAGCATTTTGGAAATTGTCATTAATGTAATCATGTCAGAGGAATTTTATCTGGTAGGAGGTTTTGTCAGGGAATCATATATTTTAAACAGAGTCTCTAAGAAACATGTGTTACCCTTTATAAGGCTTATAAAAGTTAAATTTATGAGGAATTTCTAAGTTGAATACATCCTTCAGACTCTCGTGCTTTTTTAAGACCAAGAATATTTTTGTGAATTATGAAACAAGTTTTGTGCTACATTTAGTGTCACTCCTAAAGATACTTGTGATATTTTTACTGTTGATCCTTGTGGAACAGGAGTGTTTTGAGAATTTTTCCATCTTAATTTTTTTTGTTTTTTTATTTTTTTATTTTTTTAAAGATTGGCACCTGGGCTAACAGCTGTTGCCAATTGTCTTTTTTTTTTTTTAAGGATTAGCACCTGGACTAACAACTGATGCCAATCTTTTTTTTTTTTTTTTTTTTCCTGTTTTTTCTCCCCAAAACCCCCTTGTACACAGTTGTATATCTTAGTTGCAGGTCCTTCTAGTTGTGGGATGTGGGACACCACCTCAACGTGGCCTGATGAGCGGTGCCATGTCCGCGCCTAGGATCCGATCTGTGCCCAGGATCCGAACCCTGGGCCGCCGCAGCGGAGCGCGCGAACTTAACCACTCGGCCATGGAGCCAGCCCCCCCATCTTAATTTTTTGAGTTCTGTACTTCTGATGCTCAAAGTGTATGTACTGATGGGGGAAATATTATTAGACTTAAATATGGCAATTTTGAAAAAAATAGTAGTAATAATTGTACAAGTATTTTTTTCCTCGTGAATAAAGTTGAAACAAAGAAGTAAGAATAGATTTTTGTCAGATTAAAAACAAAGCAGATGCTTGTTTTCTTTTACTATTCTTGTTATGTGATGTATACAACTTTACAACTGAGTAATGTGTTGGGTGTGAAGCTATTGTAGTCAAAATGTAAGGGATCAGACCAATTAAATTTAAATTTTTGTTCAAAATACATATTCTTTGTGAGATTTAATGTTATGGAAATACAAGTTTGCTTTGAAATAACATATCTATGCTACTGTGTTTAAGAATTTATTATTATAGGCTTTTGAAATTTAGGCAGTACTTTACCCATTGTTTATAAGAAGTTAACATGCAAGTTTAAAATTTAAATAATTTATAGTAATGAAGTGGTCCTACTTCAGAAAAAGATATTTAAATTATAAATTATGATTTTAATAATTGTTTTAAGTTATATCCCTTTCGTATTATTTTGACTTAATTGCAGGTCCTAATCTACCCATGGCAACAGTTGACATAAAAAATCCAGAAATCACAACGAATAGATTTTATGGTCCTCAAGTCAACAACATCTCCCATACCAAAGAAAAGAAAAAAGGAAAAGCTAAAAAAAAGAGATTAACCAAGGCAGATATTGGAACACCAAGCAATTTCCAGTAAGACAGTTCTTTTGTTCTTCCCATCTTTACTTTTGATTTACTCACTGCTGCTCTTGATTTTTAACTTGTTAGAAAATTTTGTTTTCTTTTGGGGAGGACGATTACATTTATCACTTGCGTTCCTTTTTAGCTATAGAGTTTGTTGGGGTTTTTTTTAGGCTGTTGCTCAGTAGACTTTGTGTGCATCTTATAGTTTATTTACTTTTCACCCATCAGAAAAGAAAAATTAGATAAAGTTGTTTCTTCAACTAATTGTTGGACATAAAAATGATTTTTCACTTTTCTCTATAAATGATATTTGGAAATTGCCTAGAGGCGTTGTCCTAGTCCATTTGGGCTGCTATAGCAATACCATAGACTGGGTGGCTCTTAAACAACAGAAATTTATTTTTCACAGTTCTGAAGGCTGGGAAGAGGCAGGCAAGATTTGGTGTCTGGTGAAGTCCCGCTTCCTGGTTCATTAATAGCTGTCTTCTTCCTATGTCCTCACATGTCAGAAGAGGGCAAGGGAGCTCTCTGGGACCTCCTTTTTAAGGGCACTAATCCCATTCTTGAGAAGACCTTTCCCAAAATCCTCACCTCCAAATACCATCACATTGGAGATTAGGTTTCAACATAGGAATTTTTGGGGGATACAAACATTCAGTCTATAACAGGCATCAAACCTTTGCTATTTATTTGACAAATTTCAAACATTCTCATATGCATTATTTCATTAGCTCATTACAAAACTCCTATCCTCTCCTATATATGTAGTGCTTGTATTCTTAGGCTAGTTTGACAATTAAGGAAATGGATGCTCAGAAAGATTGTGCAAAAATGTTAAGACTCAATTAGTAGCAGAGCCAGGGCTAGCATCCTGGTCTCCTGATTGTATGGTTTTTCTCTTAATATGATTATGTCAGTGAGAACTATTATGGCCAAAAATGTAATAGCTGGATTGGATTTCATATATATTATATTTTTAATGCCCTTTATGCATTTTTTTTTCTATCTACTACCTTAGGCACATTGGACATGTCGGTTGGGATCCAAATACAGGCTTTGATGTAAGTGTCTTTTCAAGGCATAAACACTATTACTCTATCTATGTGGGAATGTTATGGCCTGTCTTTAGATTTTTATTTTTATTATTCATTTTTGTGAATTCTAGTGTTTATTTGAACGTGCTTGTGTTTATGCACATATACCACTGAGGTTCCAAACAACAGTAGTTTTCTGTCATTCGTGGTTAAATGTCTAAAGACAAAATTTTTTTACTCCTTGGCTTTATATACTGTAATGTAAAATGCTTGTGTTTTGAAAGCCAAGATAAGAAAATGATTTCTGATAAGTGATCATTTCAGGGGAATATATGCCAAATTACTGGAAAGTGCTATAATCAAATTCTGAATATCCAGTTGTTGAATTATCTAGATCTTTTCTATTCTTTTTGACAATCTCATCATTCGTCAGGTTATAGCACTGTGAGCAAGATAGGTGAAATTTTTGGCACAAATAAGTGTTTTTAACATTTTATCTCTATTTTGGTTACCTCTGTAATATGTATTTCACATTTGACAAATAATCAAGGTTTAAAAAAATTATTTTGAAAATAAATATTTGTGATGGGGGTCAAAAAACCTTTTGGTTAGTTTTGTTGTAACTACAATGTTAATCTAGAACATTCATTGAATGCCTCTTGGTTGAGCCGTCTGCAGGTGCTTGGGTTCTAAAGAAATCCTTTACCCTCAAATTTCAAATTGATTTACTTTTTTTGTGTTTACTTGTGATTACACTTGTATCTTATTTAGGACAAGGTGGAATAGATGAGCATTAGAGATGTCTGAATCATGAATGGGTTAGATGCCCTCTTTTTGAAGGCAGGCAACAAAAAAGGGATGAGATAAAATATAAAATCTGTTCTTTGTTCTTTTCTATTTTTTATAAGAAAGTTTAGTTAACATATGAATAATGTAACCATATTAAAATTTATAAACTTAAGAGAAAATAATTTCATAAAGGGCACAGATAAGAATTAAATTTTATCATGCTTATTTTTAAAAATGGGGATAGATTTTTATGGTTACCAGTTATTTTATCTGTTGTAGCTGAATAATTTGGATCCAGAATTGAAGAATCTTTTTGATATGTGTGGAATCTCAGAGGCACAACTTAAAGACAAAGAAACATCAAAAGTTATATATGACTTCATTGAAAAAACAGGAGGTGTTGAAGCTGTTAAAAATGAACTACGAAGGCAAGGTAACTTTTTATTTCTATTTATGTGTTCTGATCTATTTTTTCTTTTGAGTTTTTTGAGGTCAGTTTCATGGAAGACAGCTACACACATTCATGAACTTTCCTTAAGCAGAATGTTTGAATTTACAGATAACTAGTTTGGCCCAGTGTACTTTGTTTTACATGATATTGGTATAACTAAAAAACTTGACAAGGTTTTGCTTATTATTTAGAAGTCGTATATTAAATTCATGAAAATCCATACAAAATCTTCTGGCTATTCTATTTTAGAATAAAAAAAATTATAGTTGCCTAATATTTTACTTAATGAATCTTAGAAACCACCATTAATGTTTTTATTACAATTCAGAAGTAGTAACCTAAGGATAACCACTATCTAATCCCTAATATGTAAGCATTTTCAGAATATAAATAATGAAAATCTTTCCATTTATTTTGGGATACAAACATTTTTTCATCCTTGGATGAGGTATAGAATTTGTCATTTGGTACCTGAGAGCACAAACAATTTGCAACCTTTTAAGATCAAAGCACCTTGTATTTTAGTTGTGCCTTAATAATCATCAAAATAAAATGCAAATACATTAACTCTAAATTTTCCAATATGGCAGTCATCTCTGTGCCGCCTTATTCATTTGAGGCTACTTTTCTTCTTCCTGGTTTTTGCATACTCGTAGTAGACAGTATAGCAAAGCAAAGTTCCAGTTAATCATAGCATTCTTCTGAAGAATTCAACTGTCATTTTAACTTAAGTATTTGACTGACTTGTATCTTTTTCACTGCTGATGTTCATTCAATCTTTGATTCATTGATTCATTCATGTATTCAGTAAATATTATTATGCAACACTGCTGTCTACTCAGAATATTTGCATGTAAAGTTTTGGTTGCTGCCCTCAGAAATCTTGTAGTCTAGTGTGGAAACAGATATGTAAACAAACAAGTATTTCGTCATAACTGCTATCGTGGAAACACAATGCTAGTTCCAGCCAGCCCTGGTTGTCTAGTGGTTAAGATTCGGCGCTCTCACTGCCACAGCCCAGGTTTGTTTCCCAGTCAGGGAACTACACCGCCCATCTGTCGGTTGTCATACTCTGGTGACTGCATGTTGCCCTGATGCGGAAGGCTATGCCATTGGTATTTCAGATACCACCAGGGTGGTGAACAGGTTTCAGCAGAGCTTCCAGTTTAGACAGACTAGGTAGAAGGACTTGGCCACCTATGTCTGAAAAAACTGGCCGTGAAAACCCTGTGAATAGCAATGGAGCGTTGTCTGATACAGTGCTAAAATATGAGGCAGGGTTCCATTTGCTATATACAGGGTCACTGGTGTCGAGGGCACTAATGACAATGCTAGTTCATCTTATTTTGTGAAACAATTGCTTTTCCAAATTTTGTGGATTTTTAATACCAACCATCCTGTGCACTGCGTCGTTGTTTTGAAATGCTCCCAGTGTAAGTTATAGTTTCTGTTAGTGTGCAGATGATGGAAGATCTTGAGGAGTCTTGTGTGTTCATTCACTCATTTTCTCCACTGTTACCACCCACCTTTACCTTATACTACCAGATGATGCTCAGAGTCTTCGAGCTCTCTGAATTTATAAGTTTATGAATTATTCTTGACATCTATTAAACCATCCATAGTACTGCCCTCTCACCTGAATACCTGAACTAAGAGTTGACTATATTAACTTGATTGGTTTGTTTTTTAAACTTTATTATTACTGCTTTTTTATTCCAGCTGCTTTTAAAACATAAATTAGGCAAGGTCTTCCCTCAGTTGAATTACCTAAAACAAAAAAGACACAGGCATTAAAAAAATGCACTTTGGCAACAAAGTTAAATTCTTATCATATTCAAGAACCTAACTCCCAGTGTGGAACCCTTTAGACACCAAAGAATGATTTTATAGAAGATAATTTTTTTTAAAGGAGTAGTAAAAAGATTCTTCATAAAAGGAAATGTTTTCTGGGCAGAGCATGTAATGTGTTCAGAAGTATGAAAAAAAAATTGAGGGAGAAGTTCATGACGTCTTAAAAGTATATTTTGTAAAACGTACTGAATCAAATTTCTTGAAACTTATTTGTAAAATCATAATCAGATTTATAAAAAGTAGTAGACTTGTGATTTCCAGTGTATCTTTTTTTATGTCTGTACCGTTGTTTGAAGTCCGTTAACTCATAATAATCTGCCTGTAGGTCCACAATAATGGGGGTGGTGTGTTGTGGGATGCTATTTGACCCAGTGCTCTAAATTATGCATGTTGTGATGTTTTCATTTCCAGGGAAGCCAGAGTTCTTTTATCCTGCCTCCAAATCTAACATCCAATGAGGTTTTCTGCTCTCTGCTCAAATTAATGTTTTGAGCATATTGGTGCTTAAAGTAAAAAGAACATTTATTTCTATATGAGTCAGAGCTCATAGTTTGTATGTAATTTAGAAAATTTTATTGAAATTCTGTGGAATTTTTTAAAACCTTTACCCAGACTTTCTCATGCTGATGTGGTGTGTGGTGTCTGCTTAGCAGACATTTTTGTGCATGTCGGCCTAACACTGTGCCATCTGTCCTTTCCTCTCTCATTTTAATTCTTTAATTCATGTTTTTACATTGGGATATAGCATGTCTTCTGCATACTTTCCTTTTATGTAGACAGAATACAAACTAAAAGGGGCTGGCCCTGTGGCGAAGCAGTTAAGTTCGCACGTTGTGCTTCAGCTGCCTGGGGTTCGCTGGTTCAGATCTCAGGTGCAGACCTAGGTACCGCTTGTCAAGCCATGCTGTAGCAGGTGTCCCATATGTAAAGTAGAGGAAGATAGGCATGGATGTTAGCTCAGGGCCAGTCTTCCTCAGAAAAAAAGGAGGATTGGCAGCAGATCTTAGCTCAGGGGTAATCTTCCTCAAAAAACAAAACAAAAGAGCTGGTAATAAATGTTTTCCTCACGAAAAGATAGAGAAGTTTCCGGTCACTTTTCAAGATAATAGGAATGCTGAACTTGTGCTATACCCAAACTGGATGCAGCTGATAATGTATTCACTATAAATTAAGGCACTCTCCCTGAGCTATGATTTAGTGTCTATTTGAATGGGATTAGCTGGACCTCAAATTATTTTAGTAAATGTACTTACTACAAGTTCAAAAGAACTTTAATTCTTTCTGCTGAAGAAATACATCATTTTACGTATAAAAGATTATGGATCCTCAGTCCTCAGTGAAACCACCAGAAATGCTGGATCCTTTTCCTCTTGTTTAACAAACAACTAAACCGTAAAAATGCCAGTCTACACAAATATCATTGCTATCTGAAATATAAACCTTAAACTGATTAAAATGAAGTTTTTGTATATACTTGAAGGATTTTATGTACTGTCTTATTCAGTGAGTGTACATAATGCATAAAAGGGTTTTGCCCTTTTATTACAAAATATGTTACAACAGGACTTTGCTTTTAGCAAGTGTAAGTCTCCTTGCTATGGATCCAGTGAGAAAACTGGGCGGCCCATAGCTGCAGCGCCCAGCCCTCCAGTGTGCCTTGAGTGTAGAGCATAGGAGCTTCACTCTGTGATGGCTTTTGTCCAAGTAAGAGAACTCCCTTGTTTGCAACTATATAGTCTTACCAGTTTTTAAAGTTTGTATGCCTGGAGACAATACCCTTGTGAGTATTTGCCTTTCTCTATACTTCATGTAATGTTTATATTTGATAGCACATTTTTAATAGCACGTTTCCCATGATTGTCCCAAATGAAATTGGAAGATGGTGTTTTATTTCCCTTCACATGAGGGATTTCCCCCCTCTGGTATCATCACGTTATTGAGCATTTAAGCCCATTGTTATTTGTAATTAAGGTAGGTATTTGTATAGATTGTAGAACTATCCATCAATAATATATTATAATTTGTAGCAGTAAGTACAAATAGCTATTGTAGATTCTAGGATTTTTCTATTCCTGAAATGAGGTAATTTTTCTATTCAGTTTTTAAATGAATGGAGAAATAATGAAGAAGTTTGTTATTACGTAGATTTGTGTATACTGTTGGTAAAATTGTGCCTCCAGAAATATAATAAATTTGTGCTTTATTGAATACTTTATTTAATTTTGTTTTCCTATATTACATTCTCATTTATGTAGAATAAGAATGTAAATATCATTACTACCGGAATAATGTTAATATTTTATTAATAACTTTAGTTTAATTTTGCAGTGTGTGGTAATTCTCAGTTTATAGTTAGTTCGTGTCTCCTGAATAAGTAGTTGAACATTTCAACTGAGCAACCAGCCTCCCTTAATGCCATCGCTAGAATTGCTGGTCATCTTTTAGAAATATAGGACATTATGTATATTATATGTTAAATTATTATATATTATTATGGTATATTGCAATACATGGTATATGATATATATTATGTGTATTATTATATATATATTCTATATGTATACTCTATATTATACATATCCTATATATTATATATATTCTAAATATAGTGCATCTAAATATAGTACATTATAAAGTACAAATGTAAATGACAAAGGTTTACACTTTAAAAGAAAAAGTATTGGAGTTTAGCTCTGCTTACCTTGAATAAATTCTAATAGGTTATGCTACATTAGCTATTTAATTCTGAATGTAAATTAATTTTGTAAAACAACTAAATACACTTGATTCTTTAAAGAGAGAAGGTGTCCATTCATCTTTATTAAAATGTAAAATAATGCTTATTGACCAAAATGTTTAATTTCATTGTTGTGTTTTTGTTATTATTATATAAAAAAGTGTTTGGGGACTGGCCCCATGGCCAAGTGGTTCAAGTTCTGTATCCTTCACTTTGGCAACCCAGGTTCACCAGTTCAGATCCTGGGCGTAGACCTACTCCGCTCATCAGCCATGCTGTGGAGGCATCCCACATACAAAGTGGAGGAAGGTTGGCACAGGTGTTAGCTCAGGGCTAATCTTCCCCAAGTAAAAAAAAAAAAAAAAAAGAGGAAGAAGAAGGTTGCCAATGGATGTTTGCTTAGGCTGAATCTTACTCACCAAAAAAAATGTGTTTATTCTCTTACCTTCAGAAGTGGTGCTGATTCCTAAAAACTAACTTCTACTGTTTTAGCTAATATTTTTTCAAGAAACAACAGGAAAGTGATGTTTAAGCTGAATATTCCCAAATAGAATTGTAAGATATCACCCAAATAGAATTGTAATATGTCATCTGTGCTCAGACATCTTTGTAAAATAAAATACCAAGATGAGGCCTTTATTTTCTTGTATTTTTTTTTATACATGTTGAAGTGAGTTGCTTTTTCAGTATGAAGTTTGTTGGGAAAAAAAGCATGCTTTCTTTTTTTCTGTTTTTATTTCAGCACCGCCACCTCCACCACCATCGAGGGGAGGGCCGCCTCCTCCTCCTCCCCCTCCACATAGCTCAGGCCCTCCTCCCCCTCCTGCCAGGGGAAGAGGCGCTCCTCCTCCTCCACCTTCAAGAGCTCCCACAGCTGCACCTCCACCACCACCTCCGTCCAGGCCAGGTGTAGGAGTCCCTCCACCACCACCAAATAGAATATACCCTCCTCCTCCTCCAGCCCTTCCTTCTTCAGCACCTTCAGGGCCTCCACCACCACCTCCACCTCTGTCGGTGGCAGGGTCAGTGGCACCACCCCCGCCGCCTCCACCTCCGCCTCCACCAGGGCCGCCACCTCCCCCTGGCCTCCCTTCTGATGGTGACCATCAAGTTCCAACTCCTGCAGGAAACAAAGCAGCTCTTTTAGATCAAATTAGAGAGGGTGCTCAGCTAAAAAAAGTGGAACAGAACAGTCGACCAGTGTCCTGCTCTGGGAGGGATGCACTTTTAGACCAGATACGACAGGGTATTCAGCTGAAATCTGTAAGTAATCTGTTCTTTTCATTTTAGACTATCTGTCATAATGGAATTTTAAAGTAATTTATAAGACATTTTTGAAAAGTCCTTATTTTTTTCACTTTTTCTCTTGGTATTAATTTTTTTAACCCTGTGAATTTCTATTTTTCCATATAAAATGCACAAATTTATACCTGTACCTGTGTGACCCCTATTTCTATATCAATATGTCACCCCAGAGAGTTTCCTCCTGCCTCTTCCTAGTTAGTCTCCCTCCCAAAAAGAATCATTGATCTGATTTATATCACCATAGATTAGTTTTCCCTATTCTAGGACTTCATGTAAGTGGAATTTTATGGTGTGTTTGAAATTGATTGTTCTAGTCTTTACTTTTAAATTAAAGATACTTTAATTTAAAGAAAAATCTTTATTAAACTATGGAGAAACAAAAATAGCCCTACTTGAAACCAGTGACTTTGTGAAAACTAAACCATATTTTGAAAATTTCTGCATTCTGAAATTTGGATTAGTAGAGACTCAGACTCCATAGAAAATTGAAAGAGTTCTAATAGAATTTCTGACAGTTCATGGCAGGAAATTTTGGATTCTTTGAATAAGATTGGAGGTGATCATTTAATCTTCTATAGCAGATGTTGGCAAACTTTTTTCTTTAAAGGACCAGATAGTAAATATTTTAGGCTTGCAGGCCATGAGGTCTCTGTCGTAACTGCTTGGCTCTGCTGTTGTACCTGAAAAGCAGCCCCATGGACCAATGTACTGCAGAAGCAGCCATAGACAGTACCTAAAGGAGTGGGCATGATTGTGTTCTCTAAAACTTGATTTATAGACTCTGAAATTTAAATTTCATATCATTTACACAGGTCACAAATACTCTTCATTTTCTTTCAACCATTTAAAACTGTAAAAATCATTCTTAGCTTTAAGGTTGTACAAAAGCAGGGAACAGGCTGGATTTGATCCATGGGCAGTAGTTTGCTGACCCCTGTCCTAGAGCCTCCCTGCCTCCCTTCTTGTGCTTCCTTCTGGCCTGCATGTGTAGTCTCAGCTCTAAGAGGAGTGCTCGCTCTGCAGGGCTTCGGACAGCTAGTGAATGGTGGATCTTTCTGTGCAGTAAGTGGAGATGAAAGAAGGAGATTTTAATTGAAAATTAAAAGTTTTGGTAACTTTCTGGATCTTAGAAGTTTTGGCTAGGAAGAGAATGATGGGTAGGGTGCACAACTAATTGAATGAAAACTTTTAAATATTAGAATAGCACAGATTTAAGAAATTTCAGATCTTTAAAATATATCTGGATCTTTTCCTGACATGTATGCAGGGTGAAATTTAGATCAGCCTGTGCTCAATCATCTCTGCTCCCTCTCCCTGTTTAGTTTAGACTAAGGGTTTCTCAGGAGCAGTTGAAGAACTTGGAATAGTTGTTAGTGGGGAGAACTGGTGTCAAGATGACCACAGCCTGAGTGCATAGCAGGTTTAATAGGGTCTTTTACTTTCTGCACTTACCTGGAATCTCTGCTCGTTCCTGTTTCACTCAGTCCCACATCTCCCACTCCTAACCTACCTTTCTGTTTCTTTTTTCTATTTCCTCTCTCCTCTACAATCAACTTTTGTTTCTTTGTCTCATTTAGTGATAAGAAGTAGTTGTTTTATTTTTAATGAATACAGTTGTGTCCTCTTCTTAAACAGTTGGTGAATTATATTTCCTAATTACTCTCCGTCATCACTTCTTCCCATCCCACCCCCCCAAAACCCTGTAAATTGTTCTCTAAATTTCTTTTAGAAAAATGTTTTCCATTCTAAGTGTAGCATAATAGGCTTTTTTTTACTGTAAATAATTACTTTCCTTTTGATTGCATTCGGAGTATTATCATAGAGTGCAACATCAGTGAATTATTGGCATGTTATACATGTGAATCGAGTTCATTTTACTTCATTTAAAAAAATAATCATTCTGTGGTTGAAATTTCTCTGGTTATGTTTCTTTAAATATTCTATGTAAATCATCAGCTTATGTCATGAATATGACTAACATAAAACCACAGATTGACTTTAAAGAGTTGGCAGGAAGTATATAAGTATTCACTTAACGTACATTTTGAATTCCATCTTCATAGTCCTCAGACAGCACCATGTCCAAGTACGTGCTTCAAAAAACGTGTTTATGACAGTGTGGGGCTCCTGCGTGCTCTGCGTTGTGTTACCGGATTGCCTTAAGGGAGTCTATGAATGTTTCTCCTTGCTGCTGTCACACTTCTTCGAGAGCCTCATGGTGAAATTCAAAGCGCTGAAACTATTTCTGTTAATCATTTTCATTAGCGTCACTTCTATACCAGTAGCAGTTAATATACAGTCTCTAAAAACCTAAATACTAATGAATGAGTCTGTGTCTTGTTGGGAACTACTTTGAATATTTTTAAAAGTAAAAGATCTTTAAGTCCAGAAAGACAAGAAGTATTACAGTAGTTGTAAAGACCAAAATGAAGAGTTTGTCCTAGTAAAGTAATTTTTCTTTGGGAAATGAGTTATAATTTCAAATTATATCTCTATATTAAAACTCGTATAATTATGTAGTACAGCTGTGCTATTTATTTAAATTATACCAGTACTATACCTTTACTGCATAATGTAAGTCCAGAGAAAAAATTAAAATTAATATTTTGTGTAAACGACTACTCATTTTAGTCGTAGTGCACTTAGAGCAGTACTTTTAAATTGTTTCCTGAATCTCTACAGACTTCTGTATTTTCTCTTTGTAAATATGAGTGTTGGAATCAAGGATAATTTTGTCCAAAAAGTGGATTTTAATGGGAGCCTTTGATATTGATTTCTGTGTTTCCCAAATGTGCTTTTTAGTAGAGAGAAGTACTTTCATTAGGGATAATTAGTTGCCTTGTGAGGTAGGTACATTTTGAAAGCTACCCAGCTGATCTCCTTAAAGAATATGCTGTGAGAGGGAGGTTCATTTTGAATTATTAGTAAAGCTGAGTTTTTCTGGGAGAACATAAATCTCTTCATTTGCTCATAGGTATCTTTAAGTGTGCTTCTCACCTGTCAACTCTAGGAATCTAAATATTACCTTGGTTTTATAAAATGATATCCCCTGATAATAGTTTTAAAGTGTCATCAGCAAAGGCTTTATATACTGGAATGAACAGAAGTAACCCAGCTGCAAGGGCAAGTAAAAGGTTTGATTGTTAGTCTAAATTTGGAAATATATTGATGTGTTATACATTAAGAAGAAGAGGAAATATATCTTGAATAATTCTTTTAAGGCAGCAGTTTATTTCTTGTTAATTTAGTTAATCCTGTCCTGGGCTTGCTTGTTTTGTTTTGTTTTTTCTTTTCTCTTAAAATAAGAAGTGATTCTTATTTAAAATAAGAAGTAAGACTTTCCAGAGACAAAAATTTTTGCTAAAGATTTATTACTGAATTTTGCTAATATTCTTTTTCAAGGTATCTGATGGCCAAGAGTCTACACCACCGACACCTGCACCCACTTCAGGAATTGTGGGTGCATTAATGGAAGTGATGCAGAAAAGGAGCAAAGCCATTCATTCTTCAGGTATATTTGCATGTGTATATGTATATATTTAATAGATTTGAATATTTGAGTTCTACTATTTTTCTCTTTATTTCATGGCTCAGTCTTTGCTGGCTTTTCCCCGCTATTGAATAACTTATTGATGTGAATTCTAGGGTGTATTTTTAAAAGTTGTTGCTACTGTGACTAGTCTATCTGAAGCTTAATGGATGCCAGGACACCACAGCCATAACCATACCTTGGAAGGACAACTTTGGAAAATGGCAATTTCATTTCCTATACTAGAAAATACTAATCAAATGCCTGGCAAACAATAAGCCTTGAGATTCTTGGATCTCATCCCTGTGACATAAGAAATTCGAGAGATTTCCCTGATTTGTTGTGAGAGTTAGGGCTGAGAAATTAGATGATTTACACTGTTTCTGAAGTTTGCTAAAGAATCCTTAAGCTTCCACCTCTCCCTCCCCGCCTTTTTTGGTCATTTCCAAAAAGGTTTATTTGAATAAACTAGTACCTGTTCTGAGGTGGTTTTTAAGCATGTGCACACCACCATGTAAATGAATACTTCTTGTGAAAAAGAGCAAGAATATGAGTTTTGCTGATGCAGTAGTTGAGGTTTATTGAAGAGCTTCTCCAGCATAATGTGCTAGAATCAGATCTTTGTTCTTATTAAATCTATTATTTACTCTCAAAGGACCTCAGTTTTCTTATTTGTAACATGGAGAGAATTCATCAATTGTATGATTGATGTGAAGATTAAATAAAATACATAGCTAACGAGATTACCTAGCACATAATAGGTGCTCAGTAAATGTTATTTTCCTTCTATTTGTTTCTCTATGGATGTGGGTATCTCAGATTCTTGAGCAACATTTGTTTTCCTTAAATAGGCATATTTTGTTCTCATACTGTGTTACAAAGATAGAGTAGGCTTATTCAGTCCACAAATATTTATTGTGGAATAATTATAAAATAAAAACGCAACAAAAATCCCTGCCTTCATGGAGCATGCATTCTAGCGAGACACAAACAGTAAATAAAATAAATTAGGAAAATGGTATGTTAAATGGTGATATGTACTAAGGATAAAAATTAAGCAGAAAAGGGAAATATAGGGAGTTATAGTTTTTGGGAGGGAAGTTCATTTTGAAATAGGATGATGAGATCTGACTGAGGTGATATTTGAGAAAAGACCAGAAGGAGTTCAGAGAGTGAACCGTGTAGAAAACTGGCAAAATGTGTTCAGGTGGCAGGAACAGCAAGGGCAAAGTCCCTTAGGTTGAGGAGCCATGATGAGGTCAGTATGGCTAGACTAAGGGAGGGCAGGAAAGAGTAGAGGAATGATGTACGAGAGGTGTAGTAGGAGGCAGTAGCAAGGCTTTGGAGGCCATGAGGGTGAGGGGAAGCCCCGGGAGGGGGTTCTTAGCAGAGGAGTGGCAAGGACCCAAGCAAGAGAGGATAGAGGTTTGAATCAGGTTGGAAGCATCAGTGAGAAGTGCTTGGACACTCGTTATGTTCTGAATGAGGAGATGACTGGGTTTGCTGATGGTTTGAACGTGAGGTTTGAAAAAAGGAGAGAACTGTAGGATGACTCGAGATTTTTGACCTGAGCAACTGAAAGGGTGAAATTTTCATTAACAGAATGGGAAAAGATTTAGGAGGAGCAACAGGTTGGAGAGGAAGGATGAAGAATTTGGTTTTGTACATATTAAATGAGATATTTATTAAAAATGCAAATGTAGGGGCTGGCCCCGTGGCCGAGTGGTTAAGTTCGCGCACTCCGCTGCAGGCGGCCCAGTGTTTCGTTGGTTCGAATCCTGGGCGCGGACATGGCACTGCTCATCAAACTACGCTGAGGCAGCGTCCCACATGCCACAACTAGAAGGACCCACAACAAAGAATATACAACTATGTACCAGGGGGCTTTGGGGAGAAAAAGGAAAAAAATAAAATCTTTAAAAAAAAAAAATGCAAATGTAGGTGTTGAGTGGGCATTTGGTTATGAGTCTGGAATTCAGGGGAGTGGTCTGGACTGTTAGTATAAATTTGCATGTCTTTAAGATATAGGTGGTATTTAAAGTTATGGAACTGGATGAGATTAGCAGAGAAGTGGATGTAAATAAAAAAGGTCTGATAAGGTATCTTAGAAGCCAGATGAGATATTTTTGAAGGAGAATAGGGTGATCATCTTGGTCAAATGTGTCTGACTGTCAAGAAAATGAGAACAGGGAATTGAGCTCTAACTTTAGTAACAGTAGGTCATTGGGAACCTGGGAAGAGCAATGTCAGTGGGTTCAAGAGAGAATAGGGAGGGTAGAAAGGGAGACTGGGTTTTGGGACTGCCTACTCTGTTTCCTTTATGGCTTAGTGTTGATGAGCTTCCTGCCTATCATTGGGATTATAACTGGAATTGTAGCTGAACAATATGTCAGTTGTAGTTTTTACAACTTTTTTTTAAAAACAGTCATTAAAGGGGGCTGGCCCTGTGACCGAGTGGTTAAGTTCGCGCGCTCCGCTGCAAGCGGCCCAGTGTTTCATTGGTTCGAATCCTGGGCGCGGACATGGCGCTGCTCGTTGAGCCACGCTGGGGCAGCGTCCCACGTGCCACAACTAGAAGGACCCACAACGAAGAATATGCAACTATGTACTGGGGGGCTTTGGGGAGAAAAAGGAAAAAATAAAATCTTTTAAAAAAAAAAAAAACAGTCATTAAAGGGACCTTTGTTTTCCTAGACTTTTTTAATTCTCTGGATGTTTATTTAGAAAGCACTCCTCTCCTAGTTTACATTATTCTAATCAGCAGATGACCAAATTTTCCTCTTGAAAAACATGACATTCTGACCTGTTTGGTGCTAGGAAGTTAGCTCAAGTATTCTTTCAAAACATATCAATTGATATTAACAATACTATAAAAAATATGACTACTTAAATTAATAATTTTTGGTAGAATATTTCCTGACTCCACCTTTACAACCTGGTTCAGTGTCAGATAATATTCAGCAATAATTTGAACATCAATAGTAAGTCTCAGTTTATTCATTTATACATCTCAACACCACTCAAGACACTTGAGGACAGGAAAAAATCACTCATCCATCAATAAGTATATCACTGAGTAAATACAGTGACTGTCACAAAGGAGAACATTATTGAACTGTCAAGCCACGTGGCAGAAGCTTGGATGGCAAGTGAATTAAGATGTAGAGTAAATTCAAGTGACTAACCACTTTGAAGTTCAGGCTGAATAGAAAAAGAAAGAAAAGATAACTTCAGATATGGGAAATTCCCATGCTCAGGAAGAATCTTAATAGCTGGTAATGTCGAAGAGTTTAATAAAGGTCCTTCTTCTGGTCAAATGAGGGAAAGGTAAGGTTACTGTGAAATATGTGATCATGAGAAAACATTCTGTCATGAAGCCTATGGATTCTGCTTAATATTATCCTAGAGTAAGTTTTTTTTTTAAAGATGTGGTTAACATTATGTGATAGCCATGCTGATATAATGAGTGTATGTAACATGGGGATTTTTTACTCATTTTTGGACCCATTTCTTTTAGCTATTATTCCTGATGATGGAAGTCTTAGCTACTACTTCCTTCTCACCATGGATGCTAATAAATGCCTATCTTTGTCACTCCATAAATGCAGGCATACTTATGCTTTCCTCCAGGTGATTTCTCTTAAGTGCATCTAGCAAAAGCGTTGGATAGCAAATTGTTTCTCTTACTAGAAAAGTAAACACAGAGGGTAACATAAAGTTGATTGAGCTCCTTTCCAGATTAATTCTGTAACAGTTTAGAGCTGATCATCCAGCTAAATTAAGTAAAAAATTACCATTATTATTATAAAAGTAAAAACTTAGTTTGGGGCTAAGGGAAAGTATCTTTGCACCTCTTTGGCTTCTGTTAATTTCCAAGTTCTAATACTAGAGCTCAACTGCTTCTTTGTAGAAGCTTTCTAACAATCTGTTTTATAGGAAGACAAAGATTGTTCTGTCTTCTGTACCTCTAGCCCACATATATGTCACATATTCAGTTTTCATTGGCTCTCTACTAAAGATTATCAAGTGCAATTGCTCAGCTACTATCTCACTTTATGAACTTAGCCTTCATGTGTTTTATGAGGTATGTAGTTTTTAAAAGGTTAGTACTTATGGAAAATTGGTGTAATATAGATGGATGTTCATTGAATTTGTGACATCTAAATATTTATTCATTCACTCAACGACTGTTGATCAGCTTCTGTGAAGCACTGTTCTGATGCCAAGGATTCAGTGATAGGTAAGACAGGCAAAGTTTCTGCTCTCATGGAGTTTATAGTCTAGAGGAAGACAGTAAACCTGTAAACAAAATATAAGAATTTCAGGTAGTGCTGAGTGTTATGAGGAAAATAACATGGGACGATTTCTGATTGTGGAGGAGGATTGTACTTTACATAGGGTGGTCAGGAAAGCCCTCTCCGAGGAAGTGGTTTTTGTATGAACATAAATGATGGGAAGACTCAGCCAGACAGAAGGAATAGCTCCTACAAAAGCTCTAAAACAAGAATAAGCTTGGCATGTTTGAGGAACAAAAACAGGGCGAATTGGAGAAAAGGGCATTATGAGATGAGTTGAGTAAGGTGGGGAGACAGTAACAAGGCAAATCATGTAGGGTCTTGTGGAGTAAGGTAACACATCAGGTTGTATTCAAATAACAGTGGTCAGCCACTGGAGGATTTAAAGTAGTATAGAAACATATTTTTAAAACTTAGAATGTAAATATCACTTCATTTGCTCTGAGGCAAATGAACTATAGAGTTGCAATAATCCAAGCAAAATCTGATAGTGGTGTGGGAATAGCAGTGGGATTGGTGAAAAGGAGCGTTCTTGATGGATTGGATAGGAGGGATGGTGAAAACAGAGGAATCAGTAATAATTTCTAGGTTTTTGACCCAACCACCTGAGAGTGGAAAGGCCGTTAAGTGAGGGGGCAGACTAGTGTGCAGGGGGAGCAGCAGGTTGGAGAAGGAGATAAAACTTTAGAAGTGAAGAATACAAGAAGACGGTTGGATTTGCGATATGTGAATCTGAAATCCAGAGAGGCCAACCTAAATGTGATTTTACACCTAAAGAAACCCACAGGTTGAAATTTGTACCATAGATGCTGAGACTAGAACCTAAGTCTTCTGACTCCTGTTCTAATCTTCAACTCGCCATCACATTCTTTAGATGTATTTTATTAGCTTCATTTTAAGCTATCTTAGTAACTAGATTCCTCTAGGCATCAAATGTTTTGTGTTTCAGAAGTTGAGTAATTGGGGAAATCACCCAAGAAATATGTAATATTTTATTTATACATGTTTTAATTGTCTTGATGATTTTCTTCTAGATGAAGATGAGGATGAAGATGACGAAGAAGATTTTGAGGATGATGATGAATGGGAAGACTGATCTATATATTATATATATATTTTTAAGGTGAAATACTAAACACTACTTTCTGTCTATGGGTTCTGTAAAATTATCATGTAAATGTTCTACCAATTTGCTGTATATTTTTGTTGCCTTTTTTGCTTTTTTTTATTAATCTGTGCAATACCTCATTTAATCTGTAAAGGTTTGTCATAATCCTCTACAAAGCTACTCCCTGTTATTGTGTGCAGGTTTACACCAGGATGCTCACTTAATTTGTGAATATTTTTCATTCCATCAACAAGGGAGTTTAAATATTATATGTGAGACTGACAAGAACCTTAATGTAATTTAGTTATAATGCCAGAAGGAAAACACTATTTTCATACCCTACTTTTTCTGTACCTAAATTTTCTTATTAAAATCTAGTATAGCACTACCTTCTTTTTTAAGTGATGCAGACCTTAGATTATTTAGCCCCTTCATTTTGAACACAATGCTACATGAATGTTGAAGCTGATACATTGCACAGTTCTCTACACATCACTACATTGATGCAGTTTCTCAAATTTTAGCAATATGCTCTACATGAAATCACTACGGAGATTCTAGTTGGGGAAATCAGTACACACCTCTCAAAGCAGTATCGCCTGTTCATGAGCAGCAGTGGTGTTTGGAGGCTAGAATCATCAGGAGCCCTTACCTACCTGTACTTGACTGAAGTTATTTTTATGCTATAGCAAATGTGGCAGGCTTTTTGGCAAAAATTTTGTAAGTATTTTTGGTATTATTCTGAAACAAATGTTATTTAAGTTGTTTGAGTTTGGGGGTTATGGGGGTAATTTCATTCTACATGAACTGAAGGAGGCTATACATTATAGTTACTCCAGTATTTGACTAAATATACTATAAAAATCAGAACATTATGAAAATGATGTGGAATTAAGTATTTTTATTTTGCAGTTTGTATGGATTGAGGTATTCAGAAATACCAACCATAAAAATCTAATCTAGTTGATAAAGGTAAACACTGTAATGCTGAACCTGTTATGCTTTTTTTAATTTTAATTTTGATATTTACTCAAGTTTTTTGTCAAATGTCAGGTGAAAGGGTTACATTTTTCTTACAAGATTGGTTGTCCCAATGACAGATTTCTTGGTACACATAACCGAATGATAGATTTTCTTAAAAAAAATAAAACTTTATGACCTGCACATTTGTTATGTATACTAAATAATATGTTAAAATTAGGGTTTCCTTGCCTCTCTACAATACACTAATCTGCCTAAAGGTGGTTGTCTCATATTTATAGTGCTAATTATCATACCTACCTACTTTAAACTTTAGGTAGAAAAATGATCTGATTTAAATACAGACACGTATTTTTCTCACATTGAGTCATATGCAGAATGTAGTTCCAAATGTATTTCATTACTGTAGTCACAATATCCAACTAAAAATTAAGCTCTCTAGAATTGTACCGACCAAAATCTAGTATTGGCATGATCTTGACAGGCTGGACCTGCAAGATGTGGCTTGAATTTTAACAGTTATCACATAATCTCTAGTGATCATGCATCTAGTTATCAGAAGAAATAATTTGAAAGGTTCTGTTGCTGAAAGCAGTAAGTGGTGCAGTCAAATAGTTAAGTTATTCAACGAATGCTACCTTTCTTGCAAGAGTAATTTAAGCACATGGGAAAGATTCTAGACTTTTTGTTTCTTGCAAAAAACAGTGCCCTCTGCTGCTGGAAACCTTTTTCTGCTTACTCTAATTTTTACTGTGGCTTGAGCTCAGTGGGTCTGGTGTGGATGAGTCTGGACAACTACTAACCAATGAAATTAGGAATTTGTGCAAATGGTAAATAGAACATTGTAATTATTTTAAGTAATATTAAACATTTTCCATTTTTTTCTTTTTGACATTATAAAAAACATTTTAAATATCCTAGAAATATCTTTACAGTAATGCCAATTTACAATCTCTCTTAACTTTTGGCCAAGGAATTCAGGGTTTTCCAGCTAACTTTGGTATGATAAATGTTTATCAGAAGCTGCTCCAAGCAGAGGATATCAATTCTTTGAGTTGGAAACACAATTTTAAACATGTAAGATGGGTATAAAATTTGCCAAAGCTAATTGAGTTTATTCTTTCTTCTTAAAGAAAAAAAACACTGTTTGCTGTTGCACAAAGTCTAAATTACTATTGCTTGAAACACAGCAGCTGTGGGGTTCAGTCCAGGCATGAAGACTAAATCCACTTAGATGCAAAGGTTGCATGTGTCCATCCTCCACCACCTTGCGCTGTGGGCAGCACTATACCTGTGCATTGTCGGAAGGCCTCCCGTGTATACTCCAGCTAAATGATGTCTGGTAGCCTTCGCATTTAACAAACTAGCATGAGGCTTTTTATATCTAAATGCTACGTGATAGACAATTTCAGCTAGCCACATATTGTATGTATGAGATTCATAGAAACTTTCAATCATTCATTTCCATTTATCAACTGAAATTTTGTTTAGTATGTGAATTTTTTTTTTGAAATGTATAGTGAATAGGATGTTGCACTGGTGGCAATTCATCATGGAGCATAATAAAATTAATTTGACCCGAATATGTAAAATAGTGTGTCTATTTATTTATTGTTGAGATTAAAATGGGTAAGAAAAATGTAGAGTATAGTAAAGGGTACACAGCAGTGAATGATAATGGTTGAAGTTTTCAGCAGACTGCATGCCCTGAGAGTTAGAGTGTGCCATTAAATAAACATGGTGACCAAAAGAATGTTACACCCTGTTCTGCTGGGAAACGTGACAGCTGCTCAGCAGCTTCCCTGGAAGCCACTGCTGTGGGATACAGAATGTTCATATTGCAAGGTCAAACTGGAACTCTTGCATACCAAAAATGTTGAAGTTTCCTAAATCAGAATGATATTGGAGTTTACTGGTAGTTTCAGTAAAAGCCAAATATAGCGATTCATGTGGGACTTAAAAGCTCCTAATAAATGGTATCAAAAATGGTGCTTAAACAGGAAACTCGGTTTTTGATAAATAAGAGTTTTCTTTCTGCTGGCCCTGGCACAAGTGGGTGTCTGAAGATTAAACTGAGTTATAGAATCCATTGCGTAGGATGCTACAAAATGCCTTCTAAGAGCTTTAGCCAAATTTAAACATTTCAAGAATAACGCGTTCTATTAAAAATTTGTTTCTGTTGCACAAATGTGAACACTTTTAAGAATGTATTAACCAAACTAAAAAAAAAGAATTTTTAAGTGCCTCAGAATTGCTTGTCACATTATGTTTATCTAATCAACAGAGAAATTCCTGAAATAACTTACTCTGCTTTAGGAATGGAGTTCTTAAAGGACAAGTATAGAGATAAGGCCTATTTATAGTAGAATAGAAAATTCTTTATGAAAAAGTTGAGAAATTTTACTTTGTACACTTGACATTGTCACATCTTACCTCCAGAACACAGCATTTTCTTGTGATCTTTTGGTCTTTTATTTATGGATTTTTTTTTAAACTTTGCTTTTTTAGTGAAGCTACTGGGAAAAGATATAATAAACTGGCTATAAATATGATGAGGAACATACTTTGCAGTTATTGGTAAGACTGTTAACTTCCATATGTGATCCATGGTATCCTCCATTGCCATGAAGGAGCCCTTTGAAAATTTTGGCTTTATAACAAAACATGTCTAGATAAATCAACCGTAGCTATTTTTTTCTTTGAAATAAATATCAGTGGTCATACTAATTACTGATAACAGTATTTAATTTCACACAAATCCAGTGTAAATCTAATCTACTTATGTGTACCACCATCAAGACTGACAAATCAAGATACGAATAGCACATAATTATTTTGAGTAAAATATAAAAGTAGTTTATAGGTGGTTTTTAGTTTAGTCAGATATTTGTGTATTGGAGAATTTCTAGTAAATTTGAAGTGGTCCCTTAATTTTTTAACAACCACAAAAATTCCCTATACTTACCTTAGTAAGGATTCTTTTATTTTCTGTGTAAGAGGAAGTTCAGTTTTAGCATCATCAAATTGCATTATAGAACTTGAAGTTCCAATGTCATATTGACATTATCTTCTGTCTTGAATTCGTAGGTATGTTTTGACCTAAATACAGTTTTACCTTAGTTATTGCTGGATGTGAGGATTTTCATCAAGTCTAAGAATTTTTAAGCATCAATATCACCATATTTAAACAACTGTTTATTAAGACTAAATATGTGATGGGCATTAAACTATGACAGTGGAGTAAGGTAGATCCCCTTCCTCCTTAGATATGAAAAACTTCAAGACTGAAAGACCGTTGGAGACCATCGAGTTATATCAAGCCTACTCTCACTCCGGGCGAGGGTAGCCCTATTCAAAGTGATTGAGGGGCTTGCTGCAGGTTAGTTAAAAGGAGCTAACATTAGAAGGCAGATCTGACTATTTCAGTTGCTCTTTTCCATGCACCCTGATACTGCCTTAACCTGTTTTCTCTATTTTTCTTAAATTATGGATAAATTGCAGATTTACTTTGTTTTTGAAAGATTTATGGCTACAAAATTCACCCTTTCTCACGTGTCATCTGCGTGTTGATAGAAGCCACCAGCGTCCTGTTCCTGTCTCTGTCTGGGAAAGCTGGCCTGCTTTGAGGAGCGGGCCTCTGACTCTGACGCATGTGATCATATTTTGGCTCAATGATGGCAGTCACCCTACATTGTCCAAGCATTCGGTCACCACAGGACACTTCTGTTATTTAGTACTGGGTTGAAACGAAATTGAACTTCTTATTCTACATACAAATTATTTTCATTGGTTTCTTATGAATGTAAATGGGCATTGCCTTGTTTAAACGTATTTTGTAAATCCTTACAGTCAACTTGCCTGACAGAAAATTAGTTTAAGAATGTATTAATCTTTCTGTATAATTTTCAGTCAACAGCTGCACTGTCAATTTAAAGACCGGGAGTTCTTCCAAGGAGCACAAGGACAAACTGAACGCTTTAAATCCAACTTCCTGGTTTCCCTATTAGTGAGAGAGGGAAGGTTCTAATTTAGTTGCATGTACTTCATCCTTATTGGAAAAGAGGCAGGAAAATAAAACTTGCATCTAGTTGTGGTGTTGAAAGAAACACATTAAGGAAAAGGAAAGAAAAAGGCATTATGTCCAGTTAACTATAGGGAAACAAACCAAGCTGTTCATGATGTCTCGATTCTGTAGTTGTCTGTAAGACAACTCTAGCCCCTTAAATCGGCTTTTTTTTTCTTTTTGTTTGCTAGGGTAGGAATCTAAGGAGGCAGAAAATAGAATTGTGTTGGCAAGCAGAGTTTTGTTTTAAGGTTGGGATTGAGGGAACACTCAGCAGGTAAAGTTAAGAAGTGGATTAGAATCTCCATTTTGAAGGATGATAACTAGTTAGGAAGAAGCTGATGAAATAGGTTATTTGGTTTTTGTTTGTTTATTGAGCAAGGATGTAAACGTAGAAGGGCCAAGTCTTTCTTAGTTGTATATTCAGGTAAAGCGCAGTCTACACCATTCAAATGGAAAATTCAAAATATTTGTTTCTTTTTTTAAAGACTTTTCTGAACTTAGCTGTGGATATGTGCTGAAGGTTGTGATGTAGTTAACATTAATACTGTGGTAATTCTGAGAGAGTATAATTTAATGAGCATAGTTCTAGAATTGCAGCCACTTTCTTTCCAAGCCACCTCTAAATAGAGTACCTTAGGATTCTATTTAGCTGGTCCTTGCTTTGGCCATGGTTAAATGCCTGTATGCTATATAACATGTTGCCTAAAGATGTTTAGAAAGTTCAAGTGGATTCTGAGCTGGATGATTGCTTTAGATTTGCACCAGTGCCCACAAGTTTTACAGCCACCATCCTTGGGTCAACCTGACATCGTTTATGCCAGTTAGACTGTGTGCAAGGAGAGAAATTCTATGCACCACCTGAGCCCTGTCAGCATCCTTCTGTTTGCTTTGCACATTCATCACTTTGTTTTCCAGAACCCATAACAAGAGAAAAACTGGTTTGATAAGAGTTACTGTATCTTTCATATATGTTTCTTCATTTCCCAACTATCTAAATCATTAAACCAAATGTTGTTCTGCTGACTGTTCCAATAGTCAGCTTAGGAAAAGAGAGATAGGGAGAAGCAAATATACTGTGCATTTGAGTTCAGTTTTGATTCTGCAACTCTTACTTCATTAATCGTTATGTACAGTTGAACTCAAATGAGATTTAGTGGATTGTTGGAAAAGGTAGGATAACTTTTAGGAAAAAATGTGGTTGTGTTCTTTCCACTGCCTGGCTGGTTAACACTTAGATGTAACTCTGTCTTCATATCTTGGTCATGATTTGTAATATGTGATAAATTAGAATTGCAGTAATGATCCCACATGCAAACTGCTGGACATTATAATAAAACTTTGGAGTATCTTTCAGCATGTGAAAATCATTGCTGTATTTTTACGTTGATGAGATTTTCCACAAATTGAGGGTAGGGATGTATCTTAAAAACTGTGAAGGAATCTTTTTGAGAATTTTCTCCAAAAAGCTTTCAAATACATACGTTTCTTAAATATTAATGGGAACTTGTGAATAAAGCAAGAAGGAACGGAAACATTAAGTAAATATTCTTCTATATCATGTTCCCAAGTCTTCAAAAATGCTCAGATTATTTTCAGAGCTAAGTGAATGCACTTGAATGCAAGTGTTATACTAATGTCCTAGACTAAACCAAACTGTTTAAAATGGTTATTGTTACTTTAAGTTGGAAGTAGACCCCAGAATAAAACAAATCTCATTTCATGTACTAATAATATCTTGAAGATCAGGGTAATAGAGGAAATTCATGGACCACATAATAGTAAGAACCATTAGGAATCAGGCTTCTCCACCCCTCACCAACTCCTTAGCAGGCTTTTGTAGTTTGTTAAATTACCTTGACACAGTTGGATTAGGACTAGAAGGTGTGCTAATGACTGGTTATGAAAGAATGGCAAAAAGATGTGCGTTGGTGGAAAAGGAAAGAGGGCTGGAAGAACCTTGGCGCTAAGTGTTGGAGATACACTTGTGTGGGTACCAATGGCTGAGGCCATGTGAGCCACTTCCAAACCTGTCTAAAACACAAGGTCTGCTCCAGCAGGTCACTGGAGATGCCAGCCTTGGAGCCACTTAATGTTGTTTAAGAAATTATCTTCGTGTTCATGTGCATGAGCAGGGACATTTATGTATATTGATGTATATAAAATGTACTTATGCAACCATCCTGTCCTGTGCTAATTAAAGACTTGCCCAGGTACCAGGAGGAAGAATTAGCCTGCAAGTTCTTGTCTGACTCCATTTAGATTGAGAAATAACTTTTTAGCCACAGGTCGTGATTCTTAGGAAGTTTACGTGACTGCATGCTCAGCATCTAATGAGAAAATTGGGGGAAAACAGAAAAAGATAAGGAAAAGACTTACATTTGTAGTCATTACCCACAAGACTGGCAGTGGGTTCAGTGGTGAAAACATAAGCTGATTTAAAGTTTTGGTGACTGCAGGCTGTTTTATGCAGGATTGTTAATATTGAATTGCTGTATAATTTATCTCTGAATGTGGTGACAGTTTAAATCACTGATACGATACAGGAAATATGTGTGTATCCTTTAGGAGTTTTGTCAGTGCTAAGTCAGCATTTCTACATGGCTGTTTGTTCTCTTATAAATGGGAAAAGGACCAAGCATTAGGCATGGAATTTTGGACATGCGCAAATCTTGACATCCAACACACTATTCAGCAAAATGTAAGTGCTGGCGACATTTAGACTATCATCTATTTCTTCTGGAATAACTGGCCTGAATAAATGTGCACCTTGACAATGGTATTAATTGACTTACCAGAGCTGTCTGGCAAATCTTCCGGAGGAACAAAAACAATGCTGTGTAAAGTTCAAAATGCCAGTCCTGGTGGTCTAGTGAGTAAGATTCGGCACTCTCACAGCCCTGGCCCGGGGTTGTTTCCCAATCAGGGAACCACACCACCCGTCTGTTGGTTGTCGTACTGTAGAGGCTGCATGTTGCTGTGATGCTGAAAGCTGTGCCACTGGTATTTCAAATACCGGGAAAGTCACCCATGGTGGACAAGTTTCAGCAGATCTTCCAGACGAGGAAGAAGGACCTGGCCACCCACTTGTGAAAATGGCCATGAACACCCGACAAATAGCAGCAGAGCCTTGTCCGATAGAGCACTGGAAGATGAGAGGAGGGCACAAAAAGACCGGGCAGGGTTCCACTCTAGGAGTAGAAACTGACTTGAAGGCAATAACAACAAAGTTGAAAATACAGAAAACTTTTTTCCCAAGTTGTTTGGTTTCCACACCTAAATTCCCAATGGCCTTTTTTTTCACAGCATCTCCTCAGAAGATAGAAACTACTGCACAATGTTGAGCAGGAAAACAGAAGAACCAACAGATTTCAGAGAATTATGAGGACTGCACCCCAGTCTTTGGTTACTACTTCTCTTGAAGCATTGTCCCCTTAAATCACTCTCCAGCTTTACTCTTTCTCTGATATCAAAGCAATAACCTCGATTATGCTTACCCATCCTAGAAATCATCCAGTACAATTTTTTGTTTTATGGTTCCTGTCATGTCCTCTTACTTCCCTCCCCCATTACAGAAATTAACAGTAATTGTTGGGTAATTAAGTGGTCTACGGGGTATAAAATACACAGAAGAGGATTTGGTTTTGCTTGTGTGGCTTCCTGAAACTTGTGAGTTGATACTGGCGTATGAAGCACAGTGAAAATTCCATGGACTTATTGTGAGCAATAGCAAGAACACCTCATCAAATACTGGTCCTGTTTTGTAGTGGCAATACATTGACCAGCCCCCCCAGGTGGTTTTCTAATAAACACTTTCCCCGGAGAGCACAGTCAACATCTGCCCACTTAGTTTGCAATTCTCCGTGTAGACTGCTCTCAGACTTCCTCAGGCGGCATCCCCTAGCCCAGCTCCTTTCTACGGGGGTACTATAATGTAGGTGCTCACCAAGTTTCAGACCAGGCTACTTTTTGATGACAATGAAGCCATTTATAGGGGCTTCCAAAAGTCCCATGGTCGTGCTCCACTCCCAGACCTTTCATCACTGAGATGTTTTTCCTTTGAGAAAAATCATGTTTAAAAGGATCCATCACAATACCAACCAGTATATACTGAAATGCTTATTAAGTGTTGGGCACGACATGAAAATGCTTTACAGAAGGAAGTTCTTAACCCAATTTTTCAGCCAAGGCAAATGAAACAGGTTAAATAATTTTCACTAAGTTAAATAGCTAGTAAGTGGCAGAGCAGAGCCTTAGATTTCGATTTGTCTTAATACAAAAGCTGTCCCCTTAACCACTATAGTTCCCCACCTCCCAGTTATGTCAAGATACCAGTGATGGTCTGGGTAAAAAATAAAAATAATACTCCAATATCTTTACTTAAAATGTAGGAGGCTTGGGATTGTTCTGCTTATGCACATGCAAAGACCCAAAGGGAAATGGTGTGATTCTCCGTTTTCAAAAAAAAAACACAAAAATGCAACAGAAAGGAAAATAAGTTAGAATCATGCAGCTAAATCAGCAACCCCTAAAGCAAGCGAAGCCGGGTTTGAAGATTAGTACAGCCTTAGAGTTTTGGTGTATTCACTGAACAGAAAGTCTCTTAAAATTTGTCTTTGGTTTGCTCATCCCCAACCCCCATCCCCCTTCCATCACCATTAAAATATTTTTTCCATTTGAAATATTAAATTAGGTAACTGGCATGTCTGAGTAATCCCAAATGCCTAATAAATGATTACACAAGAATTTATTTGGAATTACCTCAGAGTCCTCTCTCTGAACTTCAAGTAATCTCTGCCAATGTGTCTTCTTTCCTTAAGCATTTTCCATTTATTTCATATTTTTATCACCCCAATGGTGACTTTTAATTTATGAATATCATATGTGGAGAAGAATTTGGATTTGTTTTTTGTGGGTTTTTTGCTTATATTTAAAAAATCTGCATTTGCTTAAAAACAACTTTTACTAGTGACGACTCTGGAGCAAAAGTATGTTATCTATCCCAACAAGTTCTGACAGGTCAAGATTTCTGTTAAACTTTCTATGAGTCTCTGAAAAGAGTCACCAAAAATTCTGGGCAGCGTTTAGAGAAAAATAAATTGGGCCATCAGTGAGTATTACCTTACTGCCCGGGAATGGGGTACTTTCAGCTTTCTGCTGGTCCACTGTAGTCCCTGCAACTCCCAACTGGTAACATGTTGGTAAAGCATAAGCTGCAGAAAATTAAGGTATAACTTCTAGAAAGACATTCACAAATATGTAGAAATAAATGTATTTGCCCTCTGACTCTTCCTTTAAATGTCAAAAAAAGCTTTATTTTCCCAATTTTGCTTCAATGTGGAGTTCCTCTGAGCTGCTCTTTGTTGGATTATTAGTTCCCGTGAATGTCCTGGTTTTCAGTCTGGGGTGCTGCCACCACTCAGCCCCAGCTTGAAGGGGAATTTATGCACGATAAAGTCAGGGAGGGCAACTTGCAAATTGTAACCTGAGACTGACTGTAGACCATTTGTTTTTGTGTTTATGTAACAGGGATTTCGTTCAGGAAGAGAGAGAATTTAGCAATTTGTGCTGGTGACCAACGTATTTTGATCAGAGGAAATGGGTATACTTTTCAATTATATGCTGAATTTTTAAAATTCCAGAAGTTTCTAAGAAACTCTTTAACTTGTAATAAAGACTATATGGCTGATTACACAATGTTTCAATCTGGAACAAGTGATCAGTTGTCTCAAAATCAGTGCAGCATAGCCAGTGTACAAACAGATAATATATCAAAGGAAAAACCCCCACTTTGGAATGCAAATTTGTCTAATGAACTCAAGAGTGAGGGTTTTAAAGATTATACTAATTTTACCTCAAGATGGTTTATCTAGAGAACAGGACTTCTGTTTTCTAGTTGGCAGTCCTCAGGTTGCCCAAATGCTCTCCAGACTGTAGCCTGCACAGCCATGCATGACAACAGCCTGACCACTGCCCCCAGATCACACATGGAAAAGGGGTGGCGTCTTTGAGGGAGGAGGACCAGCGAGAGGGGTTGTGCACATTCTCAGAACTCTGGCCCTACCATGGGCACAGAGGGAATGCCTACCGTTGACTGCTCCTTAATGATATGCTCCTTGGAGCCTGTTGGCCTCCATGTGCACGTCCTCCCCTGTCCTAGTGGGACCAGTCTTGCCTCTGGAACTTCATTTCTCAACCATGATCCTTTTTGGTCCCATGCTACTGTTGGCCACCCTGGGAGGAACAGTGAGAAAGATACTGTCATGTTGTCTGTTCATTGTTGTTGACTAGCTAAGGATATTTGTCTATTCAAATATATGTATTGAATGCTTGCTGTTTATTAAGCACAAAAATAAGATACAGTCCCTCACCTCCAGGATAAATAGTCCAGTGGGACAGTAGGAAGATTAAGACGTACACAAATGGTATATAATGCATGGAAAAGTGAATTGTGAGATTGTGGGATATAGAATATAACAGGTCTTGGAGGAAGAAGATGCATTCAGTGTTGAATACACTGTGTCTGAGGTGCCTGTCCATTTGAATATGTGGGTTTAGAATCATAGGGGTAGGATTTGTGCTGGAAGTAAGGATGTGGGGGTCATGCGGTATGAGTATATTTAAAGATAGGGGTTTGGAAAAGGTCACCCAGGGGCAGTGTGGAGAAGGACAGAGGTTGTTTTGAAGGATGGCCTTTTCCCTATCTCCTGGGTCAATAAGCTACTGATCTTTCCAGGTCTCCTTTGAAGGATGCGTAGGTGCTAACCAGATGTACAGAGTGGGAGGGGAATTCTAGACAGGTAGAATGGTGTGTGAAAAGGTGTGTGTCAGGACAGCCTATCAGTTGTTCAGTGAACTGCAAGTTGCTCAGTATGGTCTAAGCATAGGGTACATGAGGACAAGTAATGGAAGATGAGACAGAAAGATAATCAGGGCCATGTTTGCCGTGTTAAGGGATTGGAACTTTATTCTGTAGAATATGGTTTACCTCTGAAGAATTTCAAACAGGTGACTGATGTCATCAGAATTGCATTGTGCAAAAATATCACTCTAGCATCTTGAAGACAAATTGGGGTGAGTGAGAATGGAGACAGAGAAACCAGTTAGAAAGCAACTGGTTAGCAACTAGTTAAGAAGAAACAAATTCAGAAACAACAGTGCAGATAACAGATTGTGAGTGACTCAACAAGAGTTTTTGTGGTGGCCAAGGAGAGGATATACCATTTTCCAGAGAGCAGAAATTCAATTCACAACAATAACTTTAGGGTGGTTCCTGTTAAATCAAACTCTCTTTTGATCTGCACCACACTGACCAGTTGGATATGCAAAGGTAGACTGGAGCCGCTCTTTGGGAGTGGGGCTAGAGAGAGCTGAATTTGCTGTGCATAACAGAGTGAAAAAAATTGGAATTCCAAAGAGCAATTCAGGTGGATAGTGTTGAGACAAAATCATGAAAGGAGAGGAAGGAAGTGAAAAACTAGCAAGAGAACACTGACTATTATGTGGGATAACATAGCTGCTGGGAAAACCTCTCTGATGGTGAGATAGCCAGAGGATTTCTAATAACACTGACGTCTCATGTTCAATTTGAAGTCATTTGTGTTGCTGTAATGTCAACCCCACCTTCATTTCCCAAATGTTCATGCAATGTTGAACCTGTGGAGATCAAGAAAGAAGGCTGATTGCCACATTAGGTCAATGTAGTTAGAAATGGGGCCATTAAATAGGTTTGCAAGATGCATGCTGGTAGTATGAAGCCAGAAACAACCATGAGCAGATGAGCCTGCAACCACCCCTCCATCCCAGGAATCCTCAGAAATCCTGTAGGAGATTTTGACTGTCACAGAGGTGGAATGAGGTTTCCAGTTGACTTTAACTAGATTATACACACACACACACACACACACACATATATGCACACACGTGTCATGTTTACTGGGCATGAGAAAAAATATATCTTATTTATATTTAAATATATATATTATATATATTTTCTCATGTCCAGTAAAAATAATTACGTGTGTGTATATATATAAAAAATATAATTTTTATTTCTCATGTCAAGTAAAAATGACATGCCAAGAAGATGTGCCCTTTGTACTCTGAGATTTGTGGACCCTCTGATGGTCCCCCACAGCAACATACCTGAGTTTTGAAGCATTCCACTATACTCTTCATCTGGCTGAGTCGTCCCACGGTACCCCTACCATTCGACTTCCATCTCCTCTGCTGCCGTAGACTAGCTCTCTCCAAGATCACCAGTTCAAGTGAACACTTTCAAGCTCCAGAACTCGCTGAGGCATTTTATGCTGCTGACTGCTCCTTCCTTAGTGCAACTCTCTGCTTTGCCACATGATTCTCCTCCGATTTCTCTCTGGTCACAGCCGCTGCTCTTCGCCACACTCTCTGAGTGACCTCATCCAAATCCCCATCTTTAAGTGCCACTCATACCACATGACTGCCCAAATCCTTATTTCCAGCACAAATCCCACCCCCAGGATTCTTGACCCACACATAAATGGACAGGCACCTCAGACCAGACGTGATATATTTAAAACTGAACTCAGCTGCTTCCTCCAAACCTGCTCCTGCTGTATTC
Source organism: Equus quagga (assembly GCF_021613505.1). NCBI lineage: Eukaryota > Metazoa > Chordata > Mammalia > Perissodactyla > Equidae > Equus > Equus quagga. The sequence goes on along the minus strand of NC_060274.1, from coordinate 104,266,299 downwards.
CCTAGCCCATTTTGTGGCACCACTATCCACTCAAATGGCTCAGCCAGGAACATAAGCATCAACATAGACACCTCTCTTTTGTTGCCTCCTGCCCCCTACATCCAACCAGTAACTAAATTCTGTGGAGTAGATGGTTTCTAAGTCTCTGCTCTATCTGTTCTGGCCTCTTTACACCCACTCAGCATTTGCAGCTCAAGTTGGCATCACTTCATTCTTAGATTGTTACAATGGTCTTCTAACTGGTCTTCCTGCTACCAGCCTGGGCCTGACTGAGTCCATCCTCCTCTCAGTTACACAAGTCATGTTTTCAAAACCTGCATGAACATCATGTCCCTCCTCCTCTTGAAATCCTTTAATGCTTCCTATGACTTTCATAATTAAGTCCACATTCCTTAGCTTCCGTTAAGTTGTTCAGGATGGCCACCTACGACTCTCAATCCATCCCAGCCTTTTTATTTAGAAGTAGAAAATTGTATGGACTTTTTGAAATACATCTTACTAATGCATGCTTTGTGGTTTGGATAAGCATACAATTTGGCTGAGAGAAAGTTGGTAAACATGACAATTTGGTTATAACCTAATTTCCAGTTTTGATGTACCACAATGATGCCTCACAGCTCTTGGCTATTGGCAGATGGCCTTTTAGCTGTCAATCATTCAGCCAATCATTTCTTCCAAGGGCTTTCAGAACAGTTAAAAGTTAGAATAAATCAAAGGAATGAATTGGAAGAAACTAAATATCGAAGATCAGAGGGCTAATCAAAATAACTTAGCCAATAAATTTTGACATTGAATTTTTGAAATAAAATATGGTGGGTTATATAATGGTATGTATGCTATCTTCCCCTTTTTGTAGAAAACAGTTATATGTGTTTAAATATGCATTAAGAATGTTCTAAAACGATATACACTAAAGGGTTATCAGTAGTCTTTCTGTGTAGGTGGGATAATGGGAATTCTTTATGTTCTTTTCCTTATCTGTTTATTCTGATTTTTCTTAATGATCATGTACTGTTTTTGTAAAAAGAAATGTTCATACAGAGACTATATAATAGTCCTATCCTTAATCCACCAAAATTATCAATTCTAGAAAAAAAGACTGCAATATTAACTCTTTACCAAATCCTTGTTTTTACAGAATTACACTCAACCCTATGATTTTCTTCTATTTTCTGTGATACCGTTTCCTCAATCTTAAATGTCCTTCCTCATTCCCCACCCCCCTCATTCAACTCTTTTTTTTTTTTTTTTTTTTGATGAGGAAGATTCGTCCTGAGCTAAGATCTCTTGCCAATCTTCTTCTTTTTGCTTAAGGAAGATGGTCCCTGAGCTAACATCTATGCCGGTCTTCCTCAATTTTGTATGTGGAACGCCAGCACAGCGTGACCTGATGAGCGGTGTGTAGGTCCGTGCCCAGGATCTGAATCCTCCAACTCCCAGCTGCTGAAGCAGAGCACATGAACCCAACCACCGCACCACCCAGCCGGCCCCTCAACTCTTTTTTGAGCTGGTGTCTTTCTTTAAAAGACTCTATTCTTTAAAAGTCCAAATCAAGTGTCACCTTCCCTGAGAAGCTTTTCTTGACTCTTCTCTGCTGCTTCTAGTCAAGGGCCTACAACAAACTGTGGCTCACAAGTCAGATCTATCCAACACCTGCAAACTAAGATGAGTTTTTACATTTTTAAACAGCTGAAAAAAATTAAAGGAAAAAAATTAACAGCACATGAATATTGTATGAAATTTAAATTTTAGTGTCTATAAATAAAGTTGTATTAGGACACACTCATTTGTTTGTGTGTTGTCTATGGCTGTTTTCGCCCTACAGTGGCAGAGTTGAATCGTTGTGACAGAGACCAAATGGCCCACAAAGTCTAAAATATTTACTCTCTAGCTCTTTACAGAAAAAGTTTGCTATGACACTAGCTTTAGATGCTTAGCCTTCCTCAGTGCCCACGTAGGACCCTACATCTGCCTCTACTCAGTTCTTACTGCTGTTCTGGAAGGAATAGTTTCATAGGATTCTCACTACTTTGAGGAGGAGGACACTTTCTAATTCAACTTGGTCTCCCCAGCCCCAAGCAGAGTGCCTCATACACAGGAAGCACGTGATAAATCAATTCATGATGCGTGAAAGAATGGTGTGAGCTCCCTCCGCTAGACTGTACGTTACGTGAGGACAAGGGTTGTTTCTCCTTTGTTCTGTGTGAATCCTCAGTATCCAGAGGAAGATCTGGAACATGGTAGGCACTTGGAAAATATTTGCGGAAGTTGCTAAGTGCATCAATGTTGCTACCATATGCCTGAGTTTTGTAATTCTTAGGTCTTAGTCTTTTATATCATGCTATTTGATGATTGATGGAAATAAAACTCCACCTTCCAAGCCTCAGAGAAACAAAGAAAAGACGGTGTTCAATTTGTCCTGAAAGGAAGTAGCTAAGAGGTCTTTTCAAGAGCACGGTGATTTACCCCAACCTTCGGTGCCTCCCAATATAGGCACTGCAGCCTGTTACTACTGCTTCCTTTCACTCACTTGTAGCAACGACGTCAGCGCAGGTATTAAATCAAGATCCTGCTGACACCGAGTTATTAAATACCTGGAGCAACAGGGTTCCTGAAGCAGAGCGAGACAGCATCCTGGCCCCATTTCAAGTCAGGCTTAAGGGATTAACATGCAGATATAAATCATAGCCTAAACACTTCATCTGGGCTCGCATGGCCTGTCTCCCAGTGAGCTGAAAGCTCCTTGTAGACGATGAACGATTTTGTTTTCATCCCAGCTCTGTGAGTTTGCGGGGAGGGTGAACTAAGAGCACCTGTCCTGGGCTGAATAAAGAGAGTCCCAATACCTTGTATGTTTATAGCACTGTATTCTGAAATAATGTTCTAGAAATATTTTTCCTGAATGACAAATGTACCTACTTAGTATCTGACCATGTCATACCCTCCTTTTTAGGGGTTTTATATTTTCTTTTATATATTGAATGTGAGAGTCCATATCTTTATTTACAACTTGTGAAGAACCTAGTAACTGCATGCTGCTCTCTCCTGAGGCCCCAAAATTTCCATCAAGCCATCCTTTTAAAATGCAAAGGAGAGAATATTTGGCTCCCACTCGCTCACTTCCGGCTAGTCTCCTGCCCCCCGCCCCCGGCAGCTTTCCCTCCTCACTGGGGAGGGCTGCCGCACACCCCCTTCTGGGACGCGTGCATGGTTTTATCAATGACCCAGTTTATCAGCAACCATTTACCCCTCTGTCTCATCTTGATGGAGCTGGAAGCTGCTGCCATATGGAAAAGCCCTGTCCTCACACTCCACGAGGGCCAGGGGAAAGAAAGGTCTGCCTGAGCTTCTGTTCTAAATTCACACTCTCTCTCTTTCTCTCTCTCTCACACACACACGCCTTTTAGAAACCTACATTTTAGCTTTTATTTCTTCGGACAACAATAATGAGCATGATTGTAAACACTCAGGGGTGAAAATAGTGAAGTTACTCTCAAAGGAAACTGAAATACCCACTGTTGTTCTAAGAACAGGGAGCCTTTGGGAGGTTTGAGTCTGGAGGGAAGCAGCGAGGGGCCATGACGCAGAAGGAGTGTGGGCTCTACAGTCAGAGGTACCCAGGTCACATGCAGACATCCCCTCTCTGGGCCTGAGTTTCCTCACATATAAAATGGGAATAGCACCTTTTCATGTGTTGTGAAAAGTACATGAGGCAACCTAGATAGTTCAGAAAATGCCAGTCATTCCCCACATGGAGTTAGGGCACTGACTTAGCTCCTGGGCCTCTGGAACTCCACTTCAGAGATTAAATCAGTTATTCTTATTGAGGAAGAGAATGGCAGACTAAAAGAAACAGACCCAAGAACGACTGGAGAAATTTTCTAGTGAAACACAATCCTCTTGATAGGAGATAATCCAAAGCTTTGTATGTGAAGCAAACAATTATTGAATGGGTGGCCCAGAGAGCTTACCAAGACGACTGTTATACCCTGTAGGGCACAAAGGAAACGCTGCTAATCATAGTTAATACAAAGGACTTTAGAAGAGATTTTTAGCTTTCATAAATTGGAGTGGAGCACTGGAGTGGAATGAAGTAATCTCTGATGTGTCTTTCTCTTATCTGAATTTAGATCTTTCTTGAGTGAGAGGGGCTGGTTCGAATGATTGGTGGGGATTGCAAACACAAGTGCACTTGTCTCTGAGGGGGTGTGGTGCATTTTGACATCACTAGGATTGTGTAGGGCACAAGAAGGCTGAGACTCACTGAACTAAGGCTCATCCGCAGAGAGTTCAAAAGGAGACTTGAATGGTGAACCGTTAGCCTCAGCCACAAGATAGCTCTGAACTCAGGGGGCCTGTCTTCCAGGCATTCCTCTAGCGCTTATCTCCTCTCAACCAAGATATTTTCTAACTTTCAATGTTTATTCTTCCAGAAATACTTGATTTTAATTATAAAAGATTGAATTACTTCTGGGTACCTTTCGGCCTTATGGGAATGTGGGAGTGTCAGCTGACATCCTGGGTCTAACATCCATGCATTCAAGATTATAATGGCCACTTTGGGGTCTTTTCATGGGTTTTATCTACCAAAAAGACTTTTAAGAAAGTTCTTGATTCCAGACCTTTCAAAAGAGTTCCAATCAGATTTTCTCGGATATGAGAAAACAAAGAAAGGCAAATGTTAAGGACTCAAGCCCTTTTGGTGTAAGAATGTAATATTTTTAATAGCCATGTTACAAACACACCTAACAGATGTGAATATCAACTCACAAAAAAATATTAGTTTGTTTTAAAAAAAACACAAAAAACTTCAATCCAAATTTATTGGGATTACAAAAATAACAGCCCATTTCATTAACTCGTTACAGCTCAGAGTTACCAACACATCCAGGGATATAAGAGCATCTTTAAATAAACTGCTTCTTGCCAATACAAATCTCATGACATAAAAAAGAAGTTTATTTTCATATTTACAGAAGAAACATGCTGATTGTTTCTTAAAATTCTCTTTGGAATTAATAGGTGAGGCTATTTTTATAGTCAGAGAACATTTCAAATTGAAGAAGGTACTTAGACACATCTCACAAGGCATTTTATTTGATACCACTGAATAATTCTGCATCCTCTTCTAAAGGTCATGTTTTTATCGCAGGGCTTCTGGAACTTCCACCTACAAAAATAGGGCATTTTCTTTCAATAAAAACAACACAAATGATAAAGTCAAATGTATCTGTAGGGTATGTGTCTAGCAGTATTCTCTGAGAAGAACTCATATAGATTAATGCTGCTTGGTATTCAAGTTTTTTATTATAAATTAGGTTTTAAATCACTTGCAACTCGGTGGTAAAATTTTTGACAAGTGATGAATCTTTTTTGGAATGTAGATTATACTCCCTGCCTTTCCTATTAAGGAAATTAGGGTTTTTATATGTTGGAGTGTCTTAAAGTGAACTTGGCCCTATAAAGACAGAGAGGCTGAGAAGGTGGCCCAGGCACACCTCTCGAATGGAAATGTGCTCTCTGGTGACATGCTCCTGAGGTCCCAAACTCAGTATGCTTGTCTTGCATACTAAAATACTTAAAATATTTATATGTATTTTGGGAGTCAACCTTGATACTGCTTTGCAATGAAGGCCGACCCGTTTACTAAATCTGCGCCTGGCTGTCTGCTCTTGGGTTACTTACCCGCCTTAGCTGTTTTATGCTGCTTCCCCGAATGGCTTCCATGAGATTCTCATGAGCTGATCTCTGTGGGGTCGAAGGTCGGGAACTGTCTTCCGTTTTCTTTTCTTGCACTGACCTCAGGGAATTTTTTATTTCCTTTAGGATATTGTTGGGCTGTTTCTTACCCTTTTTGCCTTTTTTCTTTTTCTGTCCATTTTGTAATGCCCGCTGGGCACTCTCCTGTTGTTTGATGACTTCTGCAATGTTTCTGGTGATAAGCTTTTTCTCTGGGAGTGGAGGAGGTGGAGGTGGAGGAGGAGGTGGCAACCTTTGGGGAGGAGGAGGCGGCGGGGGAGGAGGAGGAGGGGGTGGGGGAGCAGGTGGGACTACAGGAGACTGAGGACGGCTCCTCACAGTTTGGGCTTTCTTGGGAAGTTTGGGAGATGACCAAGGAGAGTGCCTGGGAGATGCGTAAGGTGAAGAGCCAGGCGTTCCTCTTTGCCAGACTTTGGTCCTAAGGTTGGATCCTCCATCACATCCCTCTTGCTGTTTTTGCTCCTGCATCCGCTTCTGCCTCTGTTTATCCATATTTCTCGTCAAGAGGCTCGTCATGCTCATTCTTGGTCCTGGAAGCTCAAAATGGTAGCCCAGCCTCAGCAGTGTGGTGTTTTCCCTCAGCAGCTTGACGATCTCCATCTCCACCTGGCTGCCCATGATATGCCTCTGGTTGTGGAAGCGCAGCTCCGTGAGCACGGTGTTGTGCTGCAGAGCTCTCATGATGGCCAGGATCCCCTTGCCCGTGATGAAGTTGGACTCGATGTTGACGCTGGTGATGTGCTTGTTGACCTTGAGCATTTCGGCAATGGCCATGGCCGCGCTGTCATCGGCATGTGTGTTGGCCAGACTGAAGGTCTTCACCACCGCGTTGTCCTTGAGGGCCTCAGCGAAGCGGGTAAGGGTCTGTGAGGTGATGTTCTCGATATTGTTCAAATTGACTTCTGTGGTGTCAGGGTCGTTGTTTTTAATTTTTTCCAAAGCATCCTCGATCACCGTAGGGTTTCCGCAAGGGTGAATGGCAGCCGGCGACTCTGTGTTTCTTCTGCTGTGGTCACTGCTCAAAGTTATGTTTTCTATTTGACTTTTAAATGTCTTTGGCCTAGAGTTGTCAGAATTGACGCTATCATAATTTACAGTTCCATTGATACCTTTCTTGTTTTCAGTCGTTCTTTCCTCTTCCTCGCTGTCGTCTTCCTCCTCTTCCTCTTCCTCCTCCTCCTGGTCTTCCTCCTCTGCAGTGTACACTTCCTCAGAAACCTCACTGTTACTTTCAGTAAAGATCAGCTCTTCCTCACTCTCCTCTTTGTCCTCTTCTGCAACCTAAAGAGCATGTTATCATCATTATGTTTGTCCTTTTTAAGCACAATTTTTTAATTTACAAAAGTAACACAGTTTTGCAATACATGTATCAAATGTTTATGTGGTACATCTAAAATGAATACTATGTTATATGTTAATTATATTCAAAAATAAAGAAAAATAACACATAGCAAGTAATAGAAAAGTATATAAGGAAAAAGTTAATCTGCTTTTGAGCTCTCTAGCTCAGGTGACCAAGGTTAACATTTCATTGCTTAAAGTTCAACAGCTTTTTCTATAAACATTTCTTTTATTTTCTGCAAAATAAATATGCAGAATTCGATTTCTTGAATAAAAATTTGTGATCGTTTTGCCAATTGAACAAATATGTTGGAACTTCAGCTTTGGAAAACCCTTGATAAATTTTTTATTCTCTTAACTACCTATTCGGAACTATTTGACTCCTAGTCTGCTTACAATTTAACAAATTCAACCTTCCCTTCTGGAATCACTCCTCTGTCCTTCCTTATTTCTCCATCTCAAGCAAATTAATGAAAATAAAAATAAACAACGTGTTAATGGGTTCCCTTTTTTAACATACAAAACTTCTTCCCCAGATTTGCCTCCTATAGCAGATGTGACAGGAGCCAAGTGCTCTCTGCCCACCCCCATCTCGGTGTAGACAGAGGCGGGGGCATCATTTGCTCCTCCAACATTTAATCTACCTCTGAGGTAGAGCCTAGCACAGGGTCTTGGGGACCTCACACCACCTGCAAGGTGCTGCTGTCCTTGTCCCTGCTCTGGGAAAGGAAGCCTTGGGGCAGGGCTGCTGTCCAAGGCAGCAGCAGGCTAAAACCCAGCTCTATGCGGAAAGATGTCCCGTCACCTTTTTCAGTGAATTGACTTGAAATCTCACGCTTGTGCAGTGTTAAATGAGACAGACTGCAGAAGACACGAAGTGAGAGAGATAATCATTGTCCTTGGCACTAACTAGATTCCAACCGTAGGGTGGAACAGCAGAGAACAGTAGAAAATCTTGAAGCAAGCCATCGCCTCAGCCTGAGGGTCTTCAATTATTCAGCATGTATCAATCATGAAAGGCTTTCAGGCAAACACAATTTCATTCTATCTTTGTCTTTCCCGTTTGCAAGACTCTGTGGCAAGAAGCCCAAGTGACCCTTCTTTCTCTTCTCCTTGCTATCTTTCCTGATAAAAAACAATCTGGAAATTGCTGACGGAGTCTGATTTTTCCCCCAATGCTATCTTTTTAGTCCTCTCTTTGTCTTCTGTAAAGCCCAGAGTCCCTCCTTTGTCCCCAAAGCCTTGATTCTTCCCTCTACCTTGGAAACAGAGCTCCTGCTGCCCGAGGCTGTGGAATGAGCTTGGAAACACTGCCCTGGGCTCCAGGTTATTTGCCCAGTTGCTCTCACAAAACAGCCTCCGGTATCTGCTTGTTTAGAGTGGCAGGCAGCAAGTGATGGCCTGGGGAAGGGGTCAGCCCCTCCTGGGTGGCTTGTCCAGTCTTAATTTATCCACTTCTCCAGGAGCAAGAGGGAGAGGGCTACTGTGTGTGTGTGTCTCTGTGTGTCTGTGTGTTTGTGCATCTGTGTTGGGGGGGGGGGGGCCCTGTTTGGTGGCAGCTGGCTGCAAGTCACAACCCAAAAACATAAGAGAAAGAATGTGGCTTTAGCCGAGCCTCTTGGTGTATATGAGGTGGGAGAGGAGGCCGCATATGCCCAGCAGTGGGGTAAGTGGGTTACAGCAGCTGAAGGAAAGAAAGAATCGTACGCTGGCTTCTCCCCATCGCCATCTCACCTCAAATCCCTTTGTATATTTTCATATCATTCTAGTCCATGTGTGCCTGTGTGTGTGCCTGTGAGTTTATGTGTGTGTGTTTTTAGCCGTTTCAGTATTTGGAGGAAAGGGGTCCATCTCAAAATCGAGAGCTACTGGCTTTCATGCCACCATTAAATTTTACTCCCTTTGGTTTTGTCAAGACCTTTAGGCTCTATCTGCAAGAGGTGTTTTCCTCTCGAAATGTACCTGGGGAGACAATATCTGAAATTGTTATCCAGCAACGAGTTGTCATGTAACATCTAAATGACACTCCTTCCAGAAAGCCTTCTTTGACACCCCTCAAGTTATCCTTGAGCTGTGCATGCAGGGCGTTTTACTTCCCCCAGTAAAGTATCTATTTTAAGGCTTGTCATTTTTCCCAAAGGAGTGAGGACAGGATCGTGTATGATTCGCTCACTGATTCGGAGAGTGGGACCGACAGGGCTGGGTGCGGTCAGGTGACCAGCTGTCCCGGTTTGCCTGACTCTGAAAGGTATCCCAGGAGGCAGGATTGTTCGGTCTAAAATCTCAACAGTCCCAGACGGTCTGAAATGGTTACCACTCTAGGAAAGGGAGATCTGAAAGAAGAACATCAAAAGGGAGAAAGGTGTCGAGAGAGGGAAGATAGGAGGATGCAAAAAACGTTCTTTTTTACTTTCGAAACTACCCCAGCATTTGTACTGACTGCACACTTCCAGAGCTTGGGCTGCTGCTGCTCTGGGTTAACCCTGATTCTGGTGGGAACAGGGGTGAGGGGAGGCAGTAAGGCATGTGGTGCTGAGGGGAATAGGCAGAAGGTGGATGTTGGTGCACCTAGGGAACAGAGAAAGTGACAAGAAGGGGGTGGCCAACCAATTCTCCTTCTCACCTCCTTGGCATCACTACATGAACAAGGAAGCAAGAGGCTCAGTTTTCAGTTCTGCTTCTGGTCTACTCTTAAAGAGCTGGTTGACTTTAGACAAATCACTCATCCTCTGGGGGTCTCAGAGAAACTACAGTTTAGTTGAGTGGTCCTCAGACTATAGTGTGTGTCGCAATCACCGGGATGGCTTGTGAGCCCACAGATTGCAGGGCCCCACTCCCAGAGTTCCTCATTCTGCAGGTCTGGGGGAGCCCTAGAAGCAGCAGTTCTAAGAAGTTCCCAGGCAATGCTCATGGTTGGGCACCCGTGTCTTGAGACTCACAGTCTTTGTGCCAACAGAGCTTGGTTTGAATTTCAGCTCTACTTAGAAGCTGTTAACTTCAAATGAGTTTCTCAATCTCTCCTAGTCTCAGTTGTCATGTGCAGAAGGTAAGAAGTCAATGAAATAATGTAAGCAAACTCATTTACATCTAGGCCTGAGACCCAACAGATGCTCAAGCAAGGGGAGCTGGATCCTTGGGTCTCTAAGGCCCCTTGGAGCTCTAACGCAGCATCAGTTTGTGTGAACCTGTGTTCTGTCATTCGGCAGACGTTGAACATGATTTTCTTAAGCCTTTACAGAGCCAGTAGCCTGAGAAGCACGACCCCCCCCCCCCCCCCCCCCCCCATGATGCATACTGCGCTGCTCTTCACTTATGTGGCTGCCCCCGGCGCCCCCCCCCCCCCCCACCCCCCGCCACTGGTCAGCTGCTTTTCCTGTGGTGGGAATGGATTGACACCCTCCACTGGCAAGCTTCTGCTCAGCACTCCTTGTGACTTCAGAGACAGATGGCCAGCAGAGAAAGTGTAGTGGGAGACAAGTTAACTAGCCGAGAAAGGAATCAAAGTTCCTCAACACGGCGGCCTCTCTCATTGAGCTGATAAGCCATTGGCAGGGATCGGCAAAACCTTTGGCAGGATCCAGTGGGTTTCATCAACAGCTGACAACCAGCTTTGCCCTTTGTTTCCCACTGATCTCAAGACATCATGACATTAAAATGCCTTTGTGGGTTAGTACTATAATGGCTGTCTGTCCTGGATATTCTGAGGCAATTTTACTCTTTTTATGAAGGAAATTCTTTTTAAGAACTGTAATAAAAAGTCACATTTTATGTATTTTATCATGTTTTTTGACACACAGTCCCCATTGAAAAAAAAAGACCTCTAAAAATCACGGTTGTGGAGGAATTGACCAGCCCAAACCCTGGGCCGTCATGTGTGTCCTCCTTTCTCACCTCCTCCTGCAGCCCCTCAGTGTGGGTGGCCACCTTGGCCTTGGCAGACCCTGGCCTGATCCCAGTGGCCCTTCCTGCGATGACTGACATGGACAAAGCTCACACGTGTCTTGCTACCCCTGGGGCCCTCACACCCTGTCATCAAGATATCTATGGGCGCCTGGATTAGTGCTGTGGAAGTCTGGCCATTGGCTTCAGGACGCTCTGATTTTAGATGACTCCTGTGGAGCACAGGGGCTTTGAACTGTTGCTCCTGACCTGTGTTCTTCCACGGATTCAGGAATTTGCTAAATTAACATTCTTACTGCCATGACTATTCTCCAAGAGCCTAGTCTTTTGAACTTTCTTCTGTTAATGATTCATTTGGCAAATTCAAAGTAACTTTGTACTCGGCAGAGACCAAGAGCTTAATAGATCTGAGCTCTAATATAAGCACATTTCCTGACCTCAGAATCACCCTTATAAAGTAGGAAGGAATCTTAGAGATCATCTACGCAGGCGTGTTTCACCTGCGTCCTCAGGTGGGTTACGGGATGTGCATTGTCATTTGAAATTCTGTGTAACAGTTTGCATATGCATGCACAAGCACAGGCACATTTTCTTAAAGTAAGTCTGTAACTTATCCAAATCTCAAAAGGGTTCTTGATTCACAAAAGAAATGCTGGATTCAACTCCCTACATGGACAGATAGGAAAGAGAATCTTGCAGAAGTGACTGACTATCTGTTCAAGGTCTAACAACTTAGGGATAGAGCAGGTACTAGAAATAAGGCCCCCCGACTCTCAGCTCCGCATACTTCCCACCACCCTACACTTCTGGATATTGGTGAAAAAGAATTATTTTTACTACGGCCACCATCACAGTCAGAGCAACCAGAGTAGTACCCATTTTTGTCTTTATAGAAGAAAACAAATTTACTTAACTTCTATATATATATAGATATATATATATATCTATATATATATAGTCAGAAACAGATATTATTCCACATCCCCAACTTATAACTCAAATTAAACTTATGTTTGGCAAAATATGTAAACCCATGCCTTGCTTGTGAATTCTTTTCCTCTTGAAGATCTCATCTTTAGTCAATCATAGAACCCCAGCTAAGAATTTTACATGTATGATCCACTGGGTGGCCATAGAATTTACAGGACCATTTCAGCTTGAGAAATTTTTCAGAGCAGGTACAAATGGATTATAAAAAAAGAACAGTGATGAGAACTGAAAAGTTAGAGACAACAGGTTCTTGGGTTTGGGGTGGAGGGTTGGGGGGTGGGAGGAGAGAGGAAATAATCCTGAGAGCCTACCTTTCCACACTCCCCCAGCCTCTCCTTCTCCAAGAGTTTTTGGGACTCCTTTTCCCAATAGGCCATCAGCGCCTCCCTGCTGAATGTCCCTGTGGGGGTTTTCTCCGTCAGACTCTTTTGCCTTAGCCCCACGGGAAGGTTGCGATCAGGTTCAATGTCTTCCAACTCCCTCTCTAGCTCCTTCAGCTCCTCAGCTGACAGGGAAGCGAGGAGTTCGTCCTCATCGATGGATTCATATTTGCTAAGTCCTCTCCTGTAGCCAAAGGTAGACATGGTCCCTGTTTTGTCAGACCCACAAGGAGCTTGAAGAACCGGGCATTCAAGGCAGCCCGCAGCAGTCAGGGAGGCAGGTGGGCAGGCTGGTCAGCAACTGGTGCTACGAGTGGCTGCGATAGCCTTTTAAGAGCGGAGAGGCAGGGCTGTGACAATGCAGAGAGGGGTGAAAGCATGGGCTGTTTTAAGCAGCAGACGTCAGCTGGACATTTGAACACAAAGAATGTCACCTCGCTGGTGGAAGGAGGTCTCGGAACCAGTGGGGATTATTAACACACTGGCCAGGGACATATTTAGCTGAGACTGATAGCTCATGAGGGCAGGCAGAGTGTGTTTCACATCGAGAGTAACCCAGTTCTTACTTTGTATTTAAACAACAGGAGAATAAAATTTATTTTGAAAATGACTCGCTGCCACCAGGGCCATGAAAAGATTCTTTCATTATAATCCTAGAGGTTGAAAGATGACTACACATCGCTCTATGAGTAGTTATTCAGGTTCTCCTAAAAACAAATTGTGGGTGGCATTCATGGGAACAGAAGGCTATAATAATATGGCGCTTTATACGTTTATTGTATTTTGCAGCTCACAAAGCACTTTAATATAATTTTCTTAATCATAACACGTCCTGTGAGATATCTAACATTATTCTCCTTTACAGATTTTGGCAACTGAGCATCTGAGAGATTAATGGAAAAATTTGAAGTCAGACGGCTAGAAGAGCAGAAGTGGCTTTCTCCACTGCACAAAATGGCTTCCTTCTTCTCAACCAAGAGTGTTAGGCAACAACTGCGTTTGTAAATGAAACTCAAAAGAGACAAATAATAATACTGGGTATGATTTATTAAGAACTGACCCTGTGCTGGGCTAGTGTTAAGCATTTTATATATTTTATCCCCTTTAATTCTACAATCCTGTAAGGTATATATAATTACCCTGATTTTACTAGTATCAACTCAGCAAGATTAAGTAACTAGCCCAGAGCTCCAGAGCTAAGAAGTGGTGGAGCTAGAATTTGAATCTAGATTTGTATCTGGGCCAAAAACTGAAGATATGCTAATTTGAAATTATGTGTATACCCATATTCTTATGACTGTGGTAAAATACATACATGGTTTACAAGTCTTCATCTTAGCATACAGATAAATAAATATCTGTTCAAGTGTGTGTAAAAATACATTTTATCAATACATGTATAATATACGATATTTTGTTTATACGTTCAGCAGTGGGTGAATATTTGGGTTGTTTCCAGGTTTGGGTTATTATAAACAATGCTTCTATGAATATTTACATGAAAGTCTTGGTGTAGCCATATATTTCCATTTCTTTTGGGTGGATATTTAGTAGTGGAATTGCTCAGTTATATGGTAAGTTGACATTGACCTTTTCAAGAAACTGCCAAATTATTTTCCAAAATGGCAACACCTATTTACACTCCTATCAGCAACGATGAGAGTTCCAGTTTCTCCGCATCCTAATTTGTTGTTGCTTGTCTTTCTGATTATAGCCATTTCAGTAGATGTGAAATGAGATCTCATTGTAGTTTTAATTTTCATTCCTTTAATAAGTAATGATGTTGAGCATCATTTCATGTATTTATTAGCCACCTTGTACCTACTTTGGTAAAATAACTATTCGATCTTATACTCATTTTTAAATTGGGTTGTCTTATTATTGGGTTTCAAGAGTTCTTTATATATTCTGGATTTTATATATTCTGGATGCAATATATAATTTGCAGATATTTTCTCCCATTCTGTAGATTGTCTATTGGTGTCTTTTGAAGAGCAAATGCTTTTGATTTTGATGAAGTCCTATTTGTCAATTTTTCCTCCTATTGAATGAACTTTTAATAATATAACTAAGAAATCTTTTCTTAACCCAAGATCGGAGAGAACTGCTCCTGTGTCTTCTTCTAAGAGTTTTATAGTTTTAGGATTTATGTTTAGGTCTATTACCCTTTTGACTTAATATTTGCACATGTGTAAGATCAGGGTCTAATTTCATGTTTTTACAGGAACATGTCCAATTGTCTTAGCACATTTTTTTTGGAAAAGACCCTGCTTTACCCTATTGAATTGTGTTGATGCCTTTGTGGAAAATTGATTGGCCATAAATGTTATTTCTGGACAGTCAGTTGTGTTCTATGGGTCTATGTGTCTATTTTCTTATGCCAAGATCACATGGTCTTAATTACTATAGGTTTGTAGTACCTATTGAAATCAGGAATTGTAAGTCCTCCAACTTTTTTCTTTTGCAAGAATGTTTTGGCTAACTGTTATGATCTTAACTCATTATGGTATTCTACCTCCAAAAATAACTATGATTCATTTCACTCAACAATAAGAGAGATGATTATGAAATTAGAAATGATGAGTTCATTGGTTTTTTTATGGCCTGTAGCATATATCTTTGTGTAGCCTCAGTGGTAACACATCTTTTTATGCGAAAATTGGTTTGAGTTTTGGAAATGACATCAAGTCATTCTAGCCAAATCTGGTGAATAAGGTGAGTTATTCAACTGTATAATGACATTTACGTAAAATGATGAACAATGACTACAATTATATAAAAACCTGTGTGTTCTTTGGGAAAAAAACAGATGAGAAGAAAGTACATGCAAGTGATAGCACAAGCTCCTTTCCTCAGGAATTACGTATTGCTGAAGCGGGCACATAGGATATGTTGACCACTGTGTGAATCTGAGGGTATAAATTAATGGAAGTTTGTTTTACTTTCTCCTCTCTCGTGTTTGTAATTTTTCTCTAACATTTTCATATTATTTTTATTAGATAATTTATTAAACACACCCTATGTGCCAGACTATAATTTAGGTGCTAGAGTTAGAGCAGAGAAGAAAACCAGCAAAGTCCCTCCCTTCATGGAACTTACATTCTAGTTGGGGGAGACAAACAAGATCTAAATAAACAAGAAAATACAGGACATATCAGACAGAGGCTATCTGGGGAGAAATAGAACAGGGTAAGAGGGAATAAAGAAGATAGTGGGGCTCATATTTCACATAGGAAAGCTCTCTGCAATAAGGTGACATTTGAGCACAGACCTGGAGAAGTAGGGACTTGATGCATGCAGATTATAATACACGTGTAGTATGACCATAAAATAATCACTCAGATATTCTTTGAATCACAAATTCTCAGCTTTCAAAATGACTTTGAAATATATTAATCTTCTTTTCATCACTTCTATAAGCGGTCATTAAGTGTTTGCTTGAATACTTTCAGTGAAAATTGTATGTTACCAAAAATTCATTCCATTTTTGGATGGCTTAAATCGTTAGAAAATTCATCTTTCTATTGTGTTGAAACTGATCTCGAAAAATCATCCAATATAGTTTAGTTTTCTCATTGGAACAACCCAGAATAAATATAGTCTTTTGCGAGTTTCTTCTTTCAGATCTTGGATGGCCCATGAACAACTCTGAAGATGACTCTGGAAGAGGAGACATTAAAGTGTTTCTGTGGCAGCATCACTGAAAAAAATGTCCTGGTCTCTCAAGGACACTACTTTGAGAACAATGCTCATTTGGATATCCTAGCGTGTATGTTACAAATCACTCTGATTAAGCTAATAATCACAACTGACGGATGATCTTAGTGCACTGGATTCCCCGTTAAGTATTCTCCACCAACTTTCAATCCATTAGATGAAATTCTGCTGAGTGATCAGACGCTACCAGCTGACCCTGGCCAGACTTAAGTATGATGGATAATTTAGATTTCCTTGCAACCTTCTCTACATCGAGGGAAAATAAATCCAATCATGTGTTCCAAGCATCATCATTTTCTATTTTTGGAGTTTTACTTGGTCACATTGTGGTTTTGAGTTCAGAATTACTTTTTCTAGAGTCAATAGTACTACCAGCCTTTTCAAAATTAGCATCTTTTGTTTAAAAAAAAAACCCTCTCTATCTTGGGGAGATTTATTTTCAAGGTTCTTGCTTGGAATCAGATACACACTCTTTCCCTGTTTATTGGCAATTCCCTTTTTAGTGAAAACAGAGTTGCCTCTTTTAACCCTTTTTTTCTTTCGGTTTCCTCTTGAAAATGCTATTATTTGTTTATTCGACACACATTTACCAAGTACCTGCTGTGTGGACAGGTGCTGGGAGCTAGGATTACAAAGAGAGAAATAGAAATTGATCCTGCCCTTGCCCTCAGGAGCTCATGCTCCTGGGAGAGAAGCAGACAGCAGATGGTGACATAGTGCAGCCACGGCTTGGCCAGGGTGACAACAGGAGGAGAGACATGAAGTACAGATGAAGAACAATCCAGCCTGTGTGGGTGGAGTTGGAGAGGGCACAGAAGCCGATAAACAGCTTTCCATGCAGAGAAAGTAGTCTCTGAGCAAATGCACAGGAGTGTGAAAATAAAAACCAAAACCAGGTATTATTTAGCATAGGAGTGGGGAGTAGGTGGAGATAGGCTGACACTGGCCCTGGTTCACGGACTATTTTAAGTAGAATACATTGGTATCTTGCAGTCCTCAATCTCCTTTTTTTTACAGCCACGAGCATCATGCCTGGCACATGGTAAATACATATAGATGTTGAACACCTTTTATTTGAAGGGCCATGTCAAGGAGTTTTGGACTTTATTATCATCTAGTGTTAAGTGGAAATCTCTGACACTATCCCCTAGCCACCATCCATAGCCATAGTTTGCCTTCTTAAACACAGGCAACTGTTAATCCCAGCCAGTGTCCTGATATTGAGGGAGACTCAACAAGAGCAAAACTCATGAGCGTCTCCAAAACTCAGCAATAGCAGCCCTGCGGGCAGATCTGGTATTTCAGTAAATAGTATTCATAGGCAGTGACCAGAGCTCCCCCAACTCCACTTGTAAGAACTACTTCAGCCGAACACTGGACATGGTGGGACTCCCTCTGCCGAAAAGTGACTTACTTTGCTGTGGCTTAGGTACTTTTGACTCTTAATGTTCAGAAGTATTGAGAGGCCCTACCAAATGTTTTTTTGTCTTCTTTAATAACCCCCAAATTTCTGGAAGAATTAGGTAATTTCAGGAATTGTTCCTATTTCATAATGTTTGTATAGGTATTCCTATTTATAATCACATACCAGTGTTAAATGAATGTATTATATGAATATATTAATAAAAATGTCATTTCCCCTGGTTCTCTACTTTATTCGAAAATGGGCCCTGTTGGTCACAGATTAGTATTTATAGTTTCAGTGATTTGAAAGGATCCCAAAGGCACAAGATTTACAACGATGAGTCATTTTACTAAGCTAAAATTTGTATCCTTAAGCTCAAGAATGTTTCATGAAACTACTTAGAAAATCTCCATCTGGGTGTCTCACTGGCACCTGAAACTCAGACCAGACCGGTGTCTCCATTCCCTCTTCCCACCTTCCGGGCCCCTCGTGCAGGCTTCCACATGTCTGAAGATGGTGCCCTCATCCAGCCGGTTGCTGGAGCATGTTGTTACCTTTGGCTCCTTCTCTCATCATTGTCATACTCAATCACAAGGTCTGGACTCCTGTGTTTTAAACAGCTCTTGAATTCCTGCTGCATCTCTGACTATTCCCCCTTGTCTCAACTTGAGTCTCAGCTGCTGTTCTCATTTTCTTGGATGACGCAACATGGACTAGTAGCCGCCCTGATGCATTGTGGCTGGACATCTTCCCCTTCTCCACAACACGGCTGGAGTCACTTTTTAAAACTCAAATCTCATAGGGTCATTCTCTGCCTAAAACCTTTGAATGGCTTCCATGGTCCTTCAGACAAAATCTTTCACCGTGTGCTCTGGCCCCTCCAGGATCAGGCCCTGCTTACCTCTCCAGCCTCAACCTGGGTCACTTTCTTCAGCTCTCACACTTGAGCCACTCTGGGCTTCTGGACTGTGCACACTCCCTCCATCCCCAAGCCCTTGTGCCTGCTCCTCCCTTTGCCTGGAATGCCTTTGCCGCTTCCACCTTGTTCAGGTCTTAACACTCCTGCAGGGAGGCCGTTCCTGACGCCCAGGCCCAGCCTAGTCTCCCAGCTCCCACAGGACTCCATTCCATGGCAGCATCTCCCTTGGAATTACTTGCTTGAATTGGTCTTCACAGGAAATATGGTTTTCTCTGAGGGAAGGGGCCATGTCTGCCCCGTTCACCATTCCCATGGCCTCACATAGTTATTAAGTGTTCAGAAAGTATGTTTTGGGGTGTTTTTTGTTTTAAACCCAGATGAATTGCAATGTAGGGAGGGATAGATCCAGGTCTTACAGAGCCTGAAGGTTATACAGTGTTGGGGGCCTCTTTAAGAATAACAATATAAATTATAAACACAAATTTGGTTATGAAAGTGAGACTGTATTTAAAACAATAATAGAAGCATGACAAACGACTAGCTCTTAGGTGATTCGAGACCTCCTTAAGCAGTTTACCAGAAATACTTATAGAGAATGCTGCCTAATTGTAACCTGACTTCTCCGCTACCCCACCCCCAACACTCCACTGCTCCTGGGAACCCCAACACTCACAAAGGCATTTTTGTTCATTTCATGGACATCTTTCTTCTTTAAATTGTCCTCAATTTGCTGGCGAGGAAACATGGAAATCATATGTTATCGTATTATTCGCAACATTGAGAAACTGAAGATTCTTTTATTCTCACAAATGTCAAGGCTCTATCCGCTAACAAGCTGTTCCATTCACTCTCCCTCTCCCCCGCCTTTTTTCTGAAGGCTTATTTAATCTTTCTCACTGGGCAGGTGCAAGATTGCTTCATGAACTAGATTTGACATATTTCCTACTTACACAGAAGGATATGGATTTTCATCATTTCCTATGGATGGTTTGTCGTAAGGCTGCTGAGCTAATGGAACAACCCCTAAGGAAGTCAAGCTTCCGACTTCACTCAGTCTGTCTGCTGGAAGCTTCTCAGATAGCTGGAGAGAGTCTCTGAGGGGGAATGTCAGGCAAAGGTCAGGCTCTGGGCAGACAACAACCAAACAGGCCACACGGATCAGATGGGAACTGGCAATACTCTTATCAAGTCCTCACTCTCAGGCTTGGCAGCCAAGCAAATCTCCGAGCTATGCCAGCTTGTGTTAGCATGAGTCAAATTTAAAATTATTAGAGCTATTTTTAAAAATAATATGCAATTGTATAACATTTATAGTTTACCATATGCTTTTACATACCGTGTGCCAAGCAGTCTAATGTAGTAATATGATCTCCATTTAATAATCGTGTATCCCTACCACTTGCTGTGTGTGAGGCAACACTTGATGAAACAGATATTATTCCTCTCATTTTACAGAGGGTGAAAATGGGTTCTGAGCTCAGAGAGGTTAAAAATTCTAAATGTACCCAGCTAGTAAGTGCTGGCGTTATGTTCCATAAGTCCAAGCTGCTTCTCACGTTGAGATACTAGCTTATCATTTCAAAATGTACCAAAATAAAAGACAGATGGGATGAAAGACAGACCTTTTTAATAGATCATGTAATGCTCTGTCTTATGTATTGTAGGTTCAACTATCCTTTGTTGAACTAATTCAAACATGTAAAAATGAGTCTTACGCAAGTAAATGGAAAGATAAACTGATAATTTTAAAACTATAAAGACAAAAAAAAGATTTTCAGAAAAAGTTCAAAAGCAAGCAGAGAATAGCTGAATTGCATCAATTAGGTCTGGTTTTACACTGCAGATCATGAATACGCGATTCCACTATGAAACAGGGAGCAGATTTGATATATATCACACAAGTTCTAATAAAGGAAGTTTCACTTGGGCTCTACTGGAAGGTCTGAGGCTTTCATTCATTTCAGCAACTAGTTTAGTTGTAACCTTGAGTGCTGATGTTATGGTTTTGGACAGATTTGCTCACTGTGGGATTAGGAAGAATGATGTGGAGGGTCAGCATCCAAGACATAGATCCCTTCCTTGGGCTGCTCCCTCCTTACGTTCATGACAACTGTCACTTCAGAAAGCTCCAGTTCTGGCAGGGAAGTGCTCACTTAAAGGGCAGAGAAGCTGAGATCCTGCTATGAAGAGGGGCTAGAAAGGTAAATTCAGTGTCCAGGTACAGGAATATGGCACCTCGCTGAGCCCAGTAATGGGATGGTTAGTGTTTGAGCGCTGGTATCTGGTTACCAGGCTTTTTCATTTGTGATTTTGTCATGACAATTGAAGGCTCTGTCTTTTCACACAGACTCACAGTTCCTCACTGACCTTTACTTCCATAGTTCTCCTGTGTTCTTGAGAACCACAGCCTTTGGAAGGTTTGCCTTCTCTCATTTTCCCCTGGCACTCGTTTCCCAACGCCACCCCCCACTTCTCCTTATTCTCCTTTCTACCGCACCCCCAGGGAATCATTGCTAGTTTTCAAGGTGCCACAAAAGATCCATCCCACTGGTAACGTGATTCCTTGCCAATTCGTGGTGCCGTTGAACAGGACAGGAAACCTTCATTTTAATTCTCCAATCTATGTGTTTTTGTGTGTTTATTTTGTAAATAATAATTTCAATAAGGTAAGAAAGTCATATTACAACCAGCATGAGAATGTCAGGGGTTGGTAGAGCTGGCTCCATCTGTCTGAGTTGAAGGCCCCCAAGATTGGTGAAGGCAGCAAGCATTGTACTGCCCTTGAATGCTGTGTCATCATCTGTTCTTAATGGTCTTATCAGCGAAGCAAAACTAATAAATCATATGCTGCCAGCACAAGAACCACGTGCTCCCCTCTGAGCCAGAGGATTCCACTGTGTAGCTGGGCTTCCTCGGCAAGGCTGTAAACATGGCATCACCTGTCACCTCTTGTTTTTTTTAAGTGATTTATTCAGATGTAATTTACATACAATAAAATTCGCTCACCTTACGTGTAAAGTTCAATGATTATTTTCAGTAATAATACTGCAAGTTATCCAACCATCATCACGGTCCAATTTTAGAACATTTCCAGTACCCCAAAAGATCCCTGTGCCCATTTGCAGTCAATTTTTGCCCACCGCCCCCTCCCCGGCAACTTCCAATCTGTGTCTGTCTCTCTACATGTGCCCTGTCTGGACATTTTATATAAATGGAATCATACCGTAGTGTTCTTTTGTATCTGGCTTCTTTCACTTAACCTAATGTTTTTGAGATTCATCCATGTTGTAGCATGTTGCCAAATAGTATTCTGTTGTACGGATACGCCATATTGTACCTAGCTATTCACCAGTTCATGGACGTTTGGATTGTTCCACTTTTTGACTGTTACGAATAATGCCCTCCTAATCTGAACTCAAAATGATGGAATGGAAAGAGTTTGAGATTTGGAGTCAGGAGTCCTAGTTTGAGTACTAGCTCTGGCATTTACTGACTTAGTTAACTAACTTAGTTAATAAGATTGATTTCCTTATTTATAGAGTAGAAGTAATTAACCCCTTCCCTGCCCTGCTCCTAGAGTAGTTGTAGGAATCCAGTGAGGGGCTGGCCTGTGCGCAGCGGTTGTTTGCACGTTATGCTTCGGTGGCCCAGGGTTCGCCGGTTCGGATCCCGGGTGCGGACACGACACTGCTTGGCAAGCCATGCTGTGGCAGGCGTCCCACATATAAAAAGTAGACGAAGATGGGCATGAATGTTAGCTCAGGCCAGTCTTCCTCAGCAAAAAGAGGAGGATTGGCGTCAGATGTTAGCTCAGGGCTAATCTTCCTCAAAAAAAAAAAAAAGAATCGAGTGAGATAATGTATGTGGAATGCTTTGTGAACTATAAAACACAGGACAAATGTTATTGAAGGAGTCTTTAAGAATGGATTAACAGGAACTAGATGTTTCTCAAGATTCTTTCCACATTCATAGAGTAAACGATTAAACTTTTGATCTGTAGGAATATCTACACTTTTCCTTCTAAAACTTGAGGTTCTCATCGTCTTTCCTTCGCCATAACCTGTTATTTAGAAAGATTTTAATATCATTCTACTCCTCTTAAATTTGCTTGTATTTTAAACTTTACTTTTGATTGTCAAATAAAAGGTTTTGTTTCCTGTTGGAGAGAGAGATATCCTAGAGGGACTGTAGGAAGTTGGACTTAGTATAGTTGAAGTTCAGATTTAATCAGGGCATCCTCCAACCTGCAGACTCAATTTAGCCTCTTGAGTTCTTCAGGTGATTGTGGAGGGCAGGCCCCCAATGAGGGGCCTGGGGGCAGAGTTGAACCCTGGTTGAGGGGCTTCCAGTGAGTCAAAGTCTAAGCAAATGTTACCATCTTCCAGTCAAAGGTGATTAAAATTTTCTCTTCACTGAAACAATATGAAACCAATTGGGGTAACTAGATCTTTAGGGGTATTCAGGACAATAGGTTGTTGACCACTGACTGAATCTCATATCTAGTTATCTGACTTCCACAAAGCATAAAAAATAGCTTCCTTGAGAAGCCAACGCAGATCTCATTTCAAACAGAAAGAGCTGGATACTGGTATCCCACACCCCCTCAGTCCTAAAGTAGGGATCGCATTTAGCACCCTCCACACCTTCTACCTTATCCAACACTATGGCTGCTTCAAAGACGTTTTATCTTAAACCTCACTGGGAGATCTCAGGATGGAAGATTTCCAAAGCAAGAGAAATAGCTGTTCCAAGTTCATTGGAATCTGAAGCACAAAATGTGAGTACCCATCAAGTGCCTCTGGTGGAATCACTGGCCAATCCAACATTAGAACTCAGGTGCTCCCAGTGCCCAGATTCAAATTACTAGGCTGTCTCCTTCCAAAAACGGCAAATCCCCAGACATCTCTAGCATTGCCCGAGGTTACGTAACACAGGGCACCAAGGTCAAATAAGTCTATTCCTTCTATACATCTTCTTCCCTGAGAAGCCCTTTTCTCCCTTTCAACAATTGATGATCAGGGCTTTCCTAAGAAAAGCAGATGTGGGGTTTTATGTGCTAGGGACAATTCTCTGCTGTTTTCATTCTGTGAAATTTCTCAGAGTATTTATAGATGATAGTGAGATGCCACATACATCTCTAACAGTATTTTTTCACATTTTCACAGCTCAGCATGACAATCTTCAGACTTGGACCATAAGACAAAGGTTCTTGACTCTGTAACTCTAGCACCAGCACTGCCACTGTGTAATAACAATAATGAGAGCTTGAGTTTCTTCACATGTACTTACTCTATGTTAGATATGGTGTTTATACACTTATCTCACGTCTTTTCAAAATCAAGCAGCTAATAATTCGTGGAGCCTAGTTCAAACTCAGGTCTGTTTGGTCACAAAGTACATGTTCTTACCTACTGCATTATATGGCACTGCAATAATATACCGCACTACAATGCATGTATGTGTATATTATATATGCATGTATAATATATGTATGTATATTATATATTATATATGTACTCATGTGTATGGAATTAGGGATATATGCATGTAATGTTTCTTTTTGTCCCATGAATAACTTGAAGAAACTCATAGTTTTTATATGTTCTAAATAATTTCTGATTTGGAAGATGACTATATAAATGAGAGTAATGTGACTTGAAACCAAAATTTAGATAGGAATGTCTGGTAACAGGTCAAAGACAAGGCTTAAGTGTGTTCTCTGTGTCATAAGAGATTGCTATTTTTTGTAGTTTCCATACTGTCTAGCCCAAATGTACTGATTTTTCAAAAGCCTGCATCAAAGAGAGTGCTATCTATGAATATTTGATGTATGACATTTACACAATCATTTTCACATCTTCCACACTGTCATCCTAATGCTTGGAAACATTTCCTGTGAATAATTAAAATGACTGAACCATATTCTTCAGGAGGCACTTGATTTCAATGTGGTTATGAAATTATTTTCAGTTGGAAATGGATATATTATCTAAAGATCACCTACCGAAAAACTAAACAAAACACACTTAAATGAGAGAGTAGTTCTGCTTCTTTTCACCCAGACTCTCTGTATGATATGAAACAAAATCCACAGTGACCGAAACAGCCATGGACGTCTTAGCAACACAGGAAGATGTTATCAAAACTCTGTCTCGTCGATTCCACAGTGGTTAAGCTGGAACCACTGCAGAATGATTGGCTTCTCCTGAGGCTCACTGGGGAGGAGCAGCTGTTGCCCTCTCTCGGATAAAGTGACAGAGTCTAGGAGAAACAGATTGCTAATTAGATAGAAATTAATTTCCCTTACCACTCAGCTCACTCAAAAACAATTTTCCCTAGGAAAGTTCAAAAAGTAAGAAGAAGATCAAATTCGTTTGGGATACAATGATTGCCTCAGTTTCATAGGATACGTTTTTTTCCTGTTCACAAATACTGAAAGAACCACTTTGAAAACCAATAGCATGTGCAGTGAATTCATATCTTTGCATCCAAATATTTCTTGAATTTGTTGTTGGTGCTGTCAAGTTGATTCCGACTACCGGTGACCCTGTGGAAGGCAGAGCACAGCCCCGCCCAGTCTTTTGCGCCATCCCCTACCTTCCAGGGCTATATCAGACAATGCTCCACTGCTATATGTAGGATTTTCATGGCCAATTTTTTTCTGAAATGGGTGGGCTAGTCCTTCTTCCTAGTCTGTCTTAGTTTGGAAGCTTCGATGAAACCTGTCCACCAAGAGTGACCCTGCTGGTATTCGAGAAACTGGTGGCATAGCTTTCAGCATCACAGCAACATGCAGCCACCATGGTATGACAACTGACAGACAGTGGTGTGGTTTCCTGAGTGGGAAACGAACCTGGGCCTCAGTGGTGAGAGAGCCAAATCTTAACCACTAGACCACCAGGACTAGTGATTTCTTGAATATATTTACATAAAGTACATTAAAGAAAATGTCAGAGCTTTAGTTTAATATCTGAATTATCACATAGCAGACTTACAGCCTCATTAGTATTTTTTATTTATTTAGAGCAATATTTATAGGCAGCAATGCATTTTAGTGACAACTAGGAGAGCAAGACAGGAATCATGAAATCTTATACACAAAATAGTATAGTTCAAATTAAATACATTACAGTTTAATTTATATAAAAATATATCCTCTAGGGAATACAAGAGGTTAAAACTATAGCAATAACTATACAGTGTTTTTCGTACTTATTTATCTTCCAAAGATAACTAGAGCTAAATACAATCTGAAAAATGCACAAACTAGTGAAGAATTACTATTGAAAGAATACAGTAACTCTAAGATAAAAATAAATATAAGAAAAACATATTATTAAAACCTAAGAAAAATAAATCTAAATAATTACATCATTAAGGTTACATAACCAATTCAGAGATTCAAAATTATCATTTTACCATGAGGTCACTGATTATTTTTGTCTAGGTTTTATATAACATTCACTCATTCAAAATATTCAACAAATAATTTTTGAACTCTCTCTATGTTCTAGGGAATGTATTTGGCCCTAAGAAAACCCTGGAAAACAAAACAGACATAGACCCTGCCCTCATAATTATAGTCTAGTGCGGCAGGCAGATGAGAACACAGGTGCCTATAATAGTATGAGAAGTGCTGTGTTGGGGCCTCCCATCCTACAGGAAGCAACATCTAAGCTGAGACCTGTAGGACAAGGGGCAGACAGAGTAAGAAGGAGATGGAAAGAGGATTCCAGGCAGAGGGAGAGGAAAATGCAAAGAGCCTGAGGTGCAAGAGAGCATGGTCTATTCAACAGCAGTGGTTCCCAAACAAAGAACCTCAAATACTTGTTAGTCCAGAATAATATTTTCACCCATCAATGGGGAAATGAAGACAGAGTGGTAAGTCTTTTCAAAGCTAAAGTCATTCAATTTTAGTGATTGAATTTAAGGTCATCTTATTTTCTGGCATTCAAATCGCTCCTCTTTTATGAAATGACGGTAATAGTGGATGACAAATTGTTTTTAATAGATGACCTTATTTTTTAAATTAGCAAAACAGAAACTACTGATGTATAAAATCTAAAAGTCTGGGAATCATTGTTCAAAGAATAGACTTCTAAAAGGGGTTTAACATGGTTAAAGGGGAGGGGAGAGGGAGACGTGAAAAGATAAGGCTAAGGAGGAAGGCAAGGAGTTCGATCCTGAAGGGCCATGGAAGGCCTTTGGACTTTATCCTAAGAGCAATGGGAATGATTTTAAGCAGGGGACTGAAACTCCACTTACATTTGTAAAAGATCACTCTGGGATGTTGTGCGTAGAATGTGTGTTAGATGGGGCAAGACAGCAGGGAGGAAGGCCAGTTACGTGGCACCATAGAATCCCAGGAAAATGAGACAATAGCTGGAATTAGGGCCAAATGCAGGAAACTGAGTAGAAGAAGAGACAAACTTACCAGGATTCGGTGATTTGTTATATGGGGTAAAGAAACTGGGATGATCAAGGCTGATGCCCAGGCTTTTGACTCAGGAAACTGAATTGATAATTGGGCTGACTGTTGAGCTAGAGAACGTAAGAGGAGGAGCCACTTTGTGGAGGAAGTTAGTGAGTTCTTTCTGGGACATGTTGAATTCGAGGTGTCCTTGTGTTCAACCGTCCTTTAGGCCAATTGTCAACAGGTCAATAGGTCTCAAGCACGTGAGAGAAACAGCTGAACTTTGGATATAAATTTTGTAGTCACCAGTATATAGATAGTAAATGAAACAATAGACATGGATGAAATTTCCCAGAGAACATAGCATAAGAAGAGAAGATGGCAGGAGATGAGCAACACAGAGGGAAGGCAGAGACAGTGCAGTCAGGGAGGTGAGAGGAGAGCTAAGAGAGCAGCATGTCGTGAAAACCAAGGGGAGACCATTCCAAGGAGGGAGTGGGCAACAGTGTCTATACTACAGGAATCAGCAGAAAGGACTGAAGTGTGCTCACTGAAATTAGCAAGGTGGTTGTTACAGACTTCGAGAAGGGCAGTGGAGGGAGCAGAGCCAGATGCAGTGTTTGGAGCTCAGGCAGGAAGGAGCTCTATGCAGTGTGGTATAGAAGAAAGGAGAGGAAGCGGCCAGCAACTGGCAGGACGTGTGGGTTTGAGAAAGTGGTTGAGTGATGGTTTTATAAACATAGGAGACTTGAGCATAGATATTGTAAGAGCCACTTTGATAGGGAGAGTTTGAAGCCTTGTTCCAAGTGGAGATAATCAGCAGAAATTCGAATACAAGATATTGACTAGCTTAAAACAATCATAATGTAAAGGTCTTTAAAGATGTAAAACACAGTGTTCCCGTAAGAACACACGATCAAGTAGTAATTGTCAATGGATTTAAATACATTTAAGGATGCCCAATGATTCCAAGAAATTCTCTGAGGGAACCCCATTTTAAAAATCACATTTTAAAATATTATTTTTAAATTATGGTAATTTCAGCTCTTGTCCATAGAGATCATACTCTTTAAATAATATGTATCTTTGAATAGTTGGTGGTAGTGGAAGCTTCTCCATTGAGGCTGGCTGGCAGAGTCGCTCGAGTCCCATAAGTCTTCGAATTTTTAACCGACACAAGTGTTTTAATGAGCAAGGATTCTCTAAAATGAATGGAGAAAACAAGCAAAAAATAAGAATAATATTACTGGATTGGCCTGTGAGATACAGACTGTTTTAGAATAGAATTAATAGTGTATTCTGAAAAACAGGTATGCACGTTAGTAACTAGTGACCTTAAGTGAAATTCAAATTGTAATTAAGCATTCCAGACCATTCCTCTAGAATGTAAGCTCCAGGAAGGCAGACATTCAGTCTGTCTGGGTCCAGAAGAGAGTATGGCTCGCAGTGGGTTTTCATCTAGAATATGTTAAATGAATGAATGGACTTGATTGAAGAAAGCAAATGCTCCCATCTCCTTCTATTCATTTTTCAGAAATAAGTATTATAGAGACATATTTCTTTACTTCCTCTCTCCTCTACCAATCTTTCTGATGAATAATTATCCAGGAAGCATCTGATGTAAATGATTCCATATGTTCATGATTCAATCTTAGGTTTGCTTCAGCGTCTGATACATAAACATTTTATATTTTCAAAAAAACCTACTAACGTTATTCAGTTTCTGATATTAATCTTTATTTTCACCTTTTACTTGATCTACATGACAATTACAGTACTGATATAATATCCCAACAATGTGAGCTGAAAGGTAGCACAATACACTGGCTTAGATGTGGGCCCTGGACAAAGGTGGCTTGGATTAAAATCTGGCTCTGCCACTTGATATTTGTGTGACCTTGGACTAGTTACCTAACCTCTGTGATCTCAGCATACTCACCTGTGGAATGTGAATAACACTGGGACCTACCTCATAGGGTTGTTTGAATATCAAACAAATTAATTCATGTAAAGTATTAGAATCCTGCTTGGCACATTATAACCATTCAATAATGTGAACTATCACTCAGTTCAATAATAAGAGACCACATTTCTGTTACATTTGAGATTATAAATATTCAAATTATCTTTTTTTGTTTGTTTTTGGTTTTTGCTGAGGAAGATTCACCCTCAGCAAACATCTGTTGCCAATCTTCCTTTCTTTGCTGATGAAGATTGTCCCTGAGCTAACACCTGTGCCAATCTTCCTCTATTTTGTATGTAGGACACCGCTACAGCATGGCCGCTGATGAGTGGTGTAGGTCCTTGTCCAGGAACCAAACCGGGGCCACCGAAGTGGAGCATGGGGGACTTAACCACTAGGCCACAGGGCCAGCCCCTCAAATTATCTTTTTTAAAAATTAAAACAATGTTTTTCAAAAACTATTGAGGCAAAGTTATTGTTATCAAAATAGGCAGAATAAACCCGTCTTTTTTTTTTTTTAATTACCATTTTATTGTCTTCCCTAACAAAGACACTGCAGTATGTATGCTTGGAGGAATCCTGACATCCAGTGGTTAAGCACGCTCACAGCAGTCCACTGACTTTCAGTCTCGTTGCAATAACGTGTGACCGAAACAACAAAAAGACCTGGTCTTATTTTTACTTGGATTGCCTTTCTAAAGTTGTAAGAATTTGTCATTCTCCTGCAATAAAAATACGTGAACAACTAATTCCCAATTAGAAACAAAATCTGTGTTGTCTATGACAGGAAGCACAGAGGTACTGGAGAAAGAGACTGTTTTGAAGTGAGATAGGCAAGGGTTCAAATTCTTGCTTTGTTATTTTCTGTGTCTGTAACTTTGGGAAATTAATTTACCTAAGCCTTGGAGTTTTTTTCCTTACAATCTCCAAAACGTTTTAATCTTTTCATTGTAAAATAAAATATACATAGAGCAACTACACAAATGTATAGTTACATAAGTGATCATTAGATGAACATCTTTAATAACCTCCCAGGTCATGAATAGAAGAACTTCCCCAGCCACCTCAGAATTCCCTCCACAATCCATGCCGATCTCCATTCCTTCCTCCTCTACAAGGAACCACTATTCTGACTTTTATAGTAATCGCTTCCTTTATAGCATCATCATCTAAGTGTGCTATTCCTACACTATGGTATTGACAATATATATATATTTTTAAATTTGATATGTCCCTTAAGTCTCTTTTAATCTGCAGGTTCTTCTCTTCATTCCCTTCTCTTCCTTTCAATTAATCTTTGAAGAACCAAAACGTCCTGTAGTTTCCCACAGCCTGAATTTTGCTCATTGCCTTTTCATGGTGCAGTTCCATGTGCCACAGCCTTCTCTGTTCCTTGTAAATTGACAGCTGGATCCAGAGACTTGGTCAGACTCAGGTTTGATCTCTTTTGCAAAACTATAGCTGCTGCCGTGTTCCTTCATCAAGGGCCACATGATGTGATATTAGCAGCTGCCGATGCTCACTGTCTTCGTCTATTAGCTTATCGTGGGCTGCAAAACGGTGATATCTAATTATATCATTTCTTTTTCATTTATTATTTGGGATACTTTTATAAAGGGATAGTTTTGCTCACCTATTGTTTGTTTACTAGTGGCGCAAATCATATAAGTAGGGGAGAATAAATGCTTGAATCTTTTCCTTTATTACTTTCAAGATAATGAATTGATTTTCTTATCCTATGGAGTTGACCAATTTTAAAAAATATCATATTTAAACATATTTAATTGGTTTCAATTCATCAAAAATAATTATCTTTTCAAGCTTAAATGGTCCCATCTTTGGCTAGTGGGAGCCTCTTCACGTTGGCTCCTGGATTCTTTTGACATGACTCTGGTAGTCTTTGAGAGTTTCTTTGCTATCTGGTATCACCAGATATTCCTGGCTTATCTTGCACATTTCCTTCCCCAGACCTAAAACCACCCATTTCTCCAAGAAACTCTGGTTTCTCTCCAATTTATGACTTTTTCTAGCTTCTATTTGTATTTGGAGTAATTTTAGATATACTTTTACTGAAAATTTTTGAATATGATTCACTTTTATGATTCTAACTAAACTTTAACCTAGAGAATACAAAATGGCTTGCCTGTAATACAAACTTTTGATGGTAGGAATTTTCAGTAAAACACCTGAGAGATAGCATATCAAAAAGGATAATTCTAACTCATTCCATTCATTCACTTACTCAGTATTTATTGAGTCAACTAAGCATTATGCTAAGCCTCGAGAATACAAAAATAAACAAAACAGATCCCTGCCCACATGGAGATTACAGTCTACCTACCTTACGATAATATAGAAGTTAACTTTAACGAACGAGTTCTAGTTGAAACGTTAGTATAGTTGCAGTATTATTCGTTATACAATTAGTTAGAAAGTATGCAAAAAATTAGTATCTTATATCAGAGGAAGTATTAAGGATGACTTAAAAAGACCCAGATAGTTCTGAAAATTAAGTAGCTTTGAAAAAGTGTCAAACATGACATTAAGAAACTTCCCCTTTATACATCATCATAAAATATTTTGTAGGCAAAACTTTTGTATTTACCTAGTATTTGACGGATTTCTGGCCATTCTCTCTGTCCTTCTAGTGCAGCCTTCAGTTTAGCACACAGAGGGATATAATCCATGTAGTCTATTAATACACGGATAACGCCGCCTACCAAGTGTTTCATCCAGGGAACTGTAATAAACTCACAGAACTGAGAGAATTGATAAAATTTAATTTAGTTGTACTTCTAATACACTCAATTTTATTATGAAAAATTACAATCTTCATCTTTTTACAGGGAATAAAACATCCCTCCTTGTAATGAACTAAAGGAACTATCAATTGTTTGCTTGTTTTTGTGAAACTGAGGCCTGAAGCTATGCGCATGGCTCTGATATGATTGTAGTCAACATAACATGGAAGAATCATGCTTCTTTCCATGAGCCTTCTTTCCATGCTTCTAGCCCTAATATTCCACCAAATAAGCGTAAGTTATTAATTGCATATGTTTTCACATTCTTCTGCATTCAATTTCCAAGTCAAGGAAAACAAACACAATCTTTTTTATCTAGTTTTAAGGTTATATCCCCATATCACTGCAAACACCAATTCAAGAACAAGAAAAATATTAAAGTTGGAGTTGACTTTTCTTTTCTTGTAACATCCCTAATGAGTGACAGTTAGGATAATGACTTAATATGAAGAAGAAAAGGATGTAACTCACCGGGTTATCTTTTATTACACAAGATGTCCATCCCGGCAGCACCTCTTCCTCTATCTCTGACCACACAAACGAATTTCCAAAGATGTCCCCGTGCATGCACTCAAAGCACATCTCCACTTGATAGCCATTATTCAGCAACAGCCTCAGCATTACCTCATCATTTAGGGCATACTGAATGGCACTGGGGAAACGAGTGTCATTCACATGCATGAAGTAACAATTGACATTAGCTCCATGGGAGAGAAGCAGCCGGACAATTTCATGACTATTGGCCCTTACTGCCACAAGTAGACAGTTGAGGGGATCTAGGTTTGGGTCTGCACCTGCGGCCAGAAGGACTTCTGTGCAATGAATATCATTATTAGAAACAGCAAAATATAGTGCAGTCTTCCGCTCATCATCATAGCTCTCAGAAATGTGGTCAGCAAGCAGGGTATTGACATCAAAACCATTTTCAATGAGCAGTTCTAGGCACTGTACATTTTGTCCATCTGCTGCTGAGTGAATTGGTGTCATCCCACTTTTCTGGATTGCATTTTTGGATGTTACAGGGATAAGATATTTCAGTGCACTAAAAAGAAAGTCAAATATCCACATGGCATGAAGAAAATCAAGAAATTAAGTAAACCAGCTTCCTCACTAGACAAGTGAATGCAGTTTGTTTAGTTTCCCTTATTTTCTCTAGATAACCTTATACAGAAACACTTAACCTTTGCCCATTGACTTACTACCATTTAGTGTAGTTTAGTTTACTTTTTGATTTAGCTTTCCATTCTACATATTCCTGGGGAACATATCGGATCTTATAGATTTGGTCCTAGAATTGTGGTCCCTCAGGAGCCCTCCCCATCTTCCAGTTCTTCTCTGAACAACATAATATTTATAAGCAACCAATGTTATTTAATGAAAAATACAGAAGAAAAGCAAGCATATCTGATACCATAGAAGAAAGCTTCATAATCTTGACCATAGAATCATGGAGTCACAGGGAGTTAGAGCTGGAAATGACCTTGGACATCACTTAGTCCAACCTCTTCATTTAACAGAAGAGGACAATGTGAAGTCTGGAGAGGTGAAATTATTTGTCCAATGTCACACAGTTAGATGTGGAGTAAGGACGAGAATTTAGGCCTTTTGAATTCTCATTCATTACTCCTCTTTCACCGTTTCCTGAACAATCTATCCTTTATTTTTTAAATTTTATTTATTTATTTATTTTTATTGTGGTAACATTGGCTTATCAATCTATCCTTTAATATTGGCCATGTACATCCTAACTGCTTCCATATAACTTGCAACTGAATCATTAGCCACAAGAAGAGTCTCTATTATTCCATCAACCTTACATCAGTCCATTGAGATAATTAACCACAGCTTATGTTTCTAAGAACCTGTGATAAATAGTTGTGAATTTCACACTTGACTGACCAGCTAGACATGTATGAGAGCCACAAGCAAGGATAACTTGATCTCTTGTGCCTAATTCAGAGCTACCATGTGTGAATTTATGAACACTGGGAATAAATCCAGGTAAACTTTAACAACATGTCACTTAGCGTTAATTATGTGTCATTGGCCACTTCGCCAACGTGGCCACTGAAAGCAATAAAGCCAAACTATTTCAAAGTTTTTGAACTTGGAAAATATATTTAATTGCCTAAAACCATCCTCTCATGGTGGGTAGTTTAATATAAGGATTATAGACTTCTCTTGATGTGTTGATTGTGGCACATTTTGTGATTTAAAAATCTATCTAACTGTTTTTGGGGGAATAAAGAAACCTAAACTTATAATAAAGCGTTTATATTGAGGATTAAGTTTGATATTACACTGTAATATCTGTAGGTGTTGGTAAACAATTAGAATAATATTGATAGTATTATCATAAATTTTAATTCTTTGCCAAGGGCAAAATTTTTAGAAACCCTAAAATGTTGTATAGAGAGACTTGAGCTTGTACTCTATCTGCAATTTTGTATTTGTCAACTTAAAATGATCCTCCTATGATTTATTACTCACAGGTAATGTCCCTCGTAGGCAGCTCGGTGTATAGGAAGGTGCCCTGCTCGGTTAGGGACATTTCCACTTCCTCCGTATTCCAGCAGGAGGGAAATGCAGTCAGGATTGCCCCCTCCTGCTGCCTCAAACAGCACTGAAGCCCCATCATCGGCCAAAGCAAACACGTCGCCGCCTGGCAGTATAAAACACGCGGCATAGTGACAACTGGATGGATTGTCAAGATGGCGCCCTTAAAAACAACCTGTTGTTTTCCTTTCTGGTTAGGACTTAAAATTCAAAGTACAGAATTATGAATATGTATGTTCTCAATATTTTCAATAAACAATTATGCAGCATATTTCATTTTATTAGAAAATCTTTGTGTCACAAGAATATCTGAGAACTCAACACGTCAACTTCCGTGATAGACTATTGTTCCCAGAAAAAGGGATATTTAGACTTTTAAATTTAAAGGCAACAGTTGGCATTCTAGTATTTCCATTCAACAAATATTTATCAACTGCCTTCTGTGTGCAGACACTGTGTGTAATTGCCTAGAAAATCCTAAAATGAATAAGTCTGACTATCTCAAGGAGTTCAAAGGAGAAATAAAACAAAATATTATCAAAGAAACCAAACTGTGTAACATTAAGTGACATCAGGACTAGGAGGCATGATGTCATGATGTAAGGGAAAGCGTTCTGGGTTTGAATTATGACTCTGCCTCTGAGACTTTGGGGCAAGCTCCTCACTTCTATGAACCTCCATCTCCTCATCTGTCAACTAGGGCAACACTGCTTATGTCATAGGGCTTATTTGATAACCAAATGAGGTTGCATTTTGCGGGGCATGCTCAAAAATGTTTCTTTTCCCCATAGAGGATCCTTAGAGACCACGTGGTCCTAGCTTTTATTTATAGATGAGGAAACTGAGGGCCAGATGTTTAAGTAACTAGGCTACGATCAGACCATGAGTAGGTGGCAGAAACCAGCTTAAGCATTTGGTCTCTTAATTCCCGGTTCTGTAGTTATATAAAGCACTTGGAGGTTTCAAAGGAGGGCAACATCACAATCTGTTGGGGAGAATTAGGAAAGACTTCAGGCAGGCCAACCCAGTGATGTAGTGGTTAAGGGCATGCTCTCTGCTTTAGCGGCCCAGGGTTTGCAGGTTTGGATCCCAGGCGTGGACCTACACACTACTCGTCAAGCCATGCTGTGGTGGTGTCCCATATCCAAAAATAGAGGAAGATTGGCATGGATGTTAGCTCAGTGACAATCTTCCTCAAGCAAAAAGAGGAAGATTGGCAACAGATGTTAGCTCAGGGCCAATCTTCCCCACAAAAAAAACACAAAAAAAAGAAAGACTTTAGAAAGGAGATGTCTCAAGAGATTGACTTTGAATTGTGTTGGAAGGTATTCCAGATGAGGGCAAGGACTGGACCCAAACCCAGACAGAGGGAATATGGGGTGTGTTTGGAAATACTGCTAGTCTAATTTAGCTGGAGTACAGGATACACATTGGGAGTAGTGAAGGATAAACCTGGAAAAACAATTCAAGAAGATACAGAGGGACCCATGCATGATTCAGTGGGCAATGGGGAGCCACTGAAGATGTTTTGAATCGTCTACACTCCTGTAGCTATCCTTGAGAGAAAGGAGCTGCATTGCAGTATGTAGTATGAAGTCTCTGACAGGGAGATTGGAAACTGGAAGAATGGTTAGGAAATGATTGCCCTGGTCCAGGGAAGATGTGAGGATGCAAACCAGAGGTCCTGCAAGGTGAGAACTGGTAAGAGAGACACTATAGCACTCGGTAACCGACTGTATTTGGAAAAGAAGGTGATGGAGGAATTAGAGATAAATCTAAGCTTTCAGTCTTGGCTGGGAGAAATTATCATATCAAAAGTGTGAAAGAAGAATTCAGTTTAGGAGAGTATGAGTGTGAGACCCTGGTGAGCCATCTGTGTGAAAATTGGGCTGTCTCTAGAGAGCACAGTCAGGGCTGGGCATGCAGATTTGTAGGTCACCGTGTATAGGGTTTAACTGAGCTGTGGAATGGGGGGCTGTCAAGGGGGCTGGGTACAAAAGCCTGAGGCCCAGTTAGATTCAAGAGAGGAAAAGGAGGTGATGAGGAATGGAAAAAAGGAAATACAAGAAGCAGGAGAAAAGTCAGGAGCAGGCAGTTCCTTTTTGTTTTCTGAGGAAGATTGTCCCTGAGCTAACGTCTGCACCAATCTTCCTCTATTTTGTATGTGAGTCACCAACACAGCATGGCCTCTGATGAATGGTATAGGGTCGGAACTTTGGGACTGAATCAGGCCACCAAAGTGGAGCATGCCAAACTTCACCACTAGGCCACGGGGCCAGCTGGCAACTCCTTTTTTACATACCTTTGTGGATTAGGTGTTCCAACACATCACAGTGACCATACTCGGCGGCAACACCTAATGGTGTGACTCCAAATCCGTCTCTCAGGTGGACATTGCCTCCGTGTTTTAGTAGCAGAGCTATGATATCTTTGCGGCCTTGTTTGGCTGCTTCATGCATTGCCGACCATCGCTTGACACAGGGCTGGTCAAGGTTGGTGTTGTGTTTAAGCAAAGCAGACACCATGTCATAGGAGCCCTTTTTCACAGCTTGAAGATGATTTTAAAAAGAACAGTCAACAGTAGGCATATTAACATGAATACATTAGAGGGTATTAAACTAATAACCAAACAATATCAAAATAAATATTAGCTCTTCCCTTTTCTTCTACAAGAGGATATTGTATTTGTGATACCCCTTCTATTTCTCACACCCAAATTTCTATGGTGAAGTGTAAGCATGTAAGATGACACTGCCTTTTCTTTAAGACCCTGACCTGAGGATGGCTAAGAGTTTCGTGGCAAACAGTGCGCATCACTAGGAGAGGGTGTTGCGCATACTCTTTCTAAATTTTAATTTCTTCTTTCACTTCAACAAAATGAAAACAACATCCACTGTTGGGTTGCATAAATTAAATAACGTATGTAAAATGGTTAGTATTTACTAAGAACTCAATAATGATAACTATTATTATTAATATCATTTCATCACTTCTAGGATCCTGGAGCCACATGTGTAAATGGTGTTTATTAAGTTTTTCCTTCCCTCTCCAGAAAGACTTTTTTTTCCCCAAAGATAGCAGTATTCAATGAACTTCTCTTTCCCATCATGCTCTTAATGGGAGCTTAGCAATACGAATGTTTAGAATCTAAACAGGTCAGTTGTTCTAAACAGGTGAAGTATCCGACAACTAATGTACTACCGTTTAAGAGGTTCACCAAATCAGATGTCCCTCGCCCCCTCTGCTGGTTTCTAACAGCTGAAATAACACTATTAAAAGTTTTTTCCCCTCCCCTTTGGATTAGTAAGAGATCGTCCCAGTTTAGATATAAATACTTCTGGAAGACGTAATGCATTTTTCTCTTACCAATATGTAAAATCTTGCTAAGAAACAGAGCAGAATGCGGCTACTCCCTGCAAATGCAGATAGCTGCAACTACATTCACTCATTTCTTCATTCATTCATTCCTTCATTCATTTGATCAACATGTGCCGGCTAAATGAAAGGCACTGGGTTAGGCCCTGTGGGAAACTGGGAAAAGCCAGGCATGGTTCTCACTCATGCTATCTACAGTCTAGAGAAGAAGTCTAGACTGTCTTCTATTTGGAGTCTGGGCCTTTGCTGGGAAGGGCAGGAGGAGACTGTGGGGCCACAAAGAACATCCCAGCAACAAGGAGGCAGAATGCAGAAAGGATGGAAGGCCAAGGCGAGAGAGAAGGCTCCAAAAGGCATACGGGGAAGACAAAGACAGACGTTGCCTCCTTCCTCTGGGGGCAGACAAGCCATCACTGCAGTGAGATTTCAGTTTTTCTCCTACTCACTGTCTAGTCTGTTGACAAATGCCTTTCACCGAATCATCCACCTGCCACTGGCAGCTCTAATTACAGCGAATTACCTCATCCTAGCTGGTGTTATTGCAGAGCAAACATCCATAAGTTAAACGAGCTAAGAGTGATGTGTCCTCATTTATCTTCTTCTCCTATTGCATTTTTTTCTACTGAGAAAAAAATGTATTAAAATAATGAACCTCTTCCCTCATGATCTGTTTTCCTTTTGTCTGACTCAGAGAGAATGTTGATCAGAGATATTAGTCTTTCTTTGTGAAAATAGCAGCATATTTAGGACATATTCAGCTTAAAATTATTTTTAAGATAAAATTTTGCTCGCAATTTGATTCCTTGGATCCAAGAATATATTTTATTTTCTATAGAAATAATAATCCAAATCATGGAGAACCCTTCCCAAGCTAACACATTCTTAACCAATAAATGGCTGAAATAACGAAAACCAAAAAGGCACAGTATTTGTGTAACATACTAATAAAATGCAAATTAAATAATTTGTGAAGTAAAAAAATACATATCTATATAGATATCTTCAACAATAATGCTTAAAGAAAACCAACCTTCAGCTGAAGAGTTAGAGAATTAGAAGATTTTGCATAGATTATAGGCACTTTTAAGCACTTTATAGTTTGTTGGCACTTTTCCTTTTTATTTTAAATTTCTGTCATTTTCTTTCTGGATGTATGTGTTTTCCTCACGTAATTTACTTATTGTCAGCAGTGAATTATTTCCTGATTCGTAAGACATCCAAATAGAGAAGAGAGATTTTTCTGAAGTATCTTGACAAGGATTGGAAGGTTGAAAGAGGAGATGGAGCAAAGAGCGTATGTACTGATTTGTGAGAAGGAAAACATCTGAAATAAAATTAACTGAGCTGTAAATGGTGCAAGGTTGTGGGGAAACGGAGGGCAGTGGAACTGCAATGTTGTGCCAGACGGTTCCCTTGGTTTCCTCTGAACCCCGGGCCCCTGCGGCCAGGATAATCTTGTGGCTATCCAACTGGAGAAAGGTGACACCAACCTCAGAGGGATGGCAGGAGAGGGAGTCCTAGTGCAAAAAAAACCCTTAATAAGTGTCAGATCATCACAAATCAGATATCTACCACTCAGCACGCAAGGGTGTAACATGACAGTAACACATCAAAGTGCCATAAATAAGGACCAGGTGGTTGATGGGGAAGAAGGGCACTGGAGGGACAAAAAGTGGTGCTATTTTTTGACCATCTAAGGATATTCCATAAATAAAGACAAAGATGATGACATCAGGTTAAGAAAAATAAAAATGTCATTGCAAAGAAAAATAAAAAGAACAGCAATGTTCTCTCCTCTCCTTTACAAGTTTATGAACTGTGAGTAGTAAATTTCAAAGCAGCCCACAGATTCAAAAAGAAAACTGAGAAAATGCCATGGATGATCCATTTTCCTAAGAGCCTAAAAAGACTTGACATGGTTTCCACAAAAGAGGTCCTCAAGAAGGTAACCCAAGAAAAGTCGCTATTCTCCAGAAATGTGAATGATGGGGCCATAAGGGAACACCTCCAGAATATTTCCCTCATGAGACTTTTGTCTTTTTGATATTACCATTTGGTTTTTAAAATATATTATTTCCAAATTTAATCCTATTTCAACTCTGATAGCTCAACGATCAGGTTCCTTTTCCACACTTCAGATATTGCTAGAGTAGAGAAACCAACAAATGACATTAAAAATGCATATAAATGCTTAACGCTCTGTGGTGGACACTAAGTATTAAAGAAAAATTTAAATAAAGTGAAAAGGGAACAATTGAGTGGTAATCATGACTTAGTTGTCCCTTAAGAAAGAAGTGGAATGAGAATAGCAAGTAGAGAATAATTCTATGTTTGCAAAGTGAGATAGTATACAAACTCTGGAAAATTGTGTCTTTTTTTGCAGAAATCAAAGACTGTCTATAGAAACAACAACAAATACATGGATGTCATTGCAAATACTCCATGGTATATGCCTTTATGAAAATAGTATAAATCACATTAATCGTGGTGAAGCAAGCCACAGGTGAATATTCTATCTAGCATCTGTAGAACCTGCTCAGGAAAAGAGTTGTGGTTTATTTATGAAAAACACCACATCATTGTGACAAAAAGCCTAGTTACCATGTATGCAGAGACAGACCCTGTTCCTCAGTACTCGTGTTTCCCCTTTCCTGTTAATAACAGAAACCCCCAAGTTTTAGCTGGTCACGGTCTATCCAGGCAGAGATTGAATATCCCAGCCTCCCTTGCACCTAAGTGTGGCTGCGTGACAAAATCTGAACTAACGGGAGGGATATGGGCGGAAGTGCTGTGTGCAATATCCAGGTCATCTTCTTAAAGGTGAAGATGTTTTCCCAAGGCTGCAACTTTCCTCTTTCCTGCTGGCTGGGGAATGGTGACATCTGCAAGTCCTGTGTAATGGTGGCAAAGCCACCCTGCCAACCCTGGGCCGCTCAACCTCTGAAATGTTGTGTGAGAGAGAAGTGAACTTCTTTCTTTTTCGTCCTGGTTGTTATTTGCTTTGGGTATTCTTTTGTTACAGAAGCTTTGCCTGTACCCTAACTATAATAATTGGATTGTTTGTCTGATCAAATCTGAATTTGGGAAGGCTGAAAGCGTTGACATGGGGCACTACTCATTTAACAAGTTATCCAGGGGCAGAAGGCCTGCCTAGGAGATCTTCCCTCCCCTGTCTGCTGATGGTCCCCTCCCTGGCCCCCCAGAATGCAACTCAAGGCCATCTACCTTTCCGAAAGCTTCACAGAGTCACTGCTTCTTTAGTTCCCTAATTTACTTTGAATATACACGTTTATTATAGCATTTATAACACCAATTTTCTATTTAAAACATATCTAGCTCTCCTGCTAGACTCTTTGAGAGGAGGAAGATTATTCCATCCACCTTTATGTCCATACTCCCCAACACAGCATCTTGCTTAATGTGAATTCAATAAACATTACTTGCATTGATGCTGTTGAATTAATGTTGTTGAATGTAAATATTTGACTAACGTTCATGACTTGTCTAAGTTGTCTATTAACAATATTCACGTTGTTTTTAAAATTCTAGTGATTTCTCTATGAACAGGAGCTGTGGTAGTGTTAACCAGCTACGGCCACAGCTCATGATGCTTCATCTTCCTCTGTGATTGCTAGTAAATAATCTTAGGGCTCTTGCCCCTCCTCCTCCTGCCATACACAAACAATTTCATAATAGCTCTCCTCTCCTGAGCATCTGTCATGTGGCAGGGGCTTTATACACTTATATTTCCTCTAATTTTTATAACAATTCTGCATGGTTGGTGTTGCATTTCCATGTTACATATGAGGAAACTGAGGCCCATGATTACAAACTCACAGCCAGGACTTAAATCCATATAACAATAATGTATGGTATATCTGAAAGTTGCTAAGAGAGATCTTAAAAGTTTTCATCTCAAGAAAAAAAAATTGTAACCATGTGAGGTGGCATATGCTAACTAAAATTACTATGGTAATCATTTTGCAATCTATACATATATCAAAGCCTGTCATACACCTTAAACTGATACACTATTCTATGTCAATTTTATTTCAAAAAAACTGGAGAAGAAATCCACAGATCTCAGGTGCCGAGTCCAATTCTTACTCCACCACCCTACATCCCTAAGAGAAAGGAAATGTTATCTCTGGTCATTTGTAGTTAATCTCATCTCTCTCCACTTCCACAAACAGATCTGCCAATTCTTATTGGTCAACAAACAGCAGGATACACAAGACTGACAGGAAGCTGATAGACGAATGACACCTTCAGGTTTACCATCATTCCTTTGTTGTGTTACAGTCGTGAACCCCCTTATAGACGCCCAGTGCTGCATCTGAGTGCTCGGAATCCCCCAGCTCCTCTTCCTTCCAGTCTGGCTTCCTTGTTTTGACATGGACATGATGTCTCCCTTTTGAATCCCCTTTCTGCCTCTTTCTGCTGGCTACATACCACACACACAACCTTCCTTATAGCTGGACCCTACCTAGAGAATATTCCTTTAGAACTGGTACTTCTGGCCTCATAAACCAACCAGTTTGGATCCCTCCTGGTTAATTGGTGCTGAAGGATGTAGCCATCTTTCACATTCAATCTCTTCGTGAGACAGAAAAATAAAATCATAGGGCAGGAGAGATGGGGGTTAGAGGGGAGCTCAGGGAATAGAAGGAGATGAGGTCACATAGTTTTAGTCAATATATAATGGTTTCCAATAAATACTTATTAAATTTTTATTATTTATCTCAAACTACAAAAATTCTAGGAAAAAAATGTCATTTACCAATCAGAAGGGGCGTCTCTCCTTTGTCGTTTTTGGTGTTTGGCCACACTCCCTTTTCTAGTAAAGTTCTTACATTTTCCACCAGACCAGCTTTGACTGCCAGAGTCAAGGGTGTTTCTCCATCAGAGGTCTTGAACTCCCAGAGTGTCTTATAGGATGCTGAGATGTGAAAGCATTGTGTAAAGTTAAAAATCTTTACTTAAAGTATACCACATACATCAGAATAATGCAATATTATCTACATTAGATTGAACAAAGTCAACTGACGAAAAAGGAAAGACAAAAGGGGGTATGATTAAAGTTTATCAAATGATGGCGAGTAGAATTGGACAAGCATGGACTTGCTAATAAGGTTGACAGCCAGAAAACTAACATCTATGTTTCAAAGTGCTTTTTTTTTAAAAAAAAGGGGTTGTAAATTCTCCATTTCTTGATAAATTATGAAACTCTCTAATCCTTTGTTATTTAAATTGCATCTGAAATTGGTTTTTGTCAAATGAAGTCTGTGAATGTGGGAATGAGAATGCATTTGAATGAATGTATCCTGTCAGAATGTGTTAGAAAACAAATACCATGTTTACCATCAAATTCCATATCTGTTGGTCTAACTATGTATCTGTCTAGCTATTTATTTTTTTAGCTGGCTGGCTGGCTGGATTGCTAATCATTAAGTATCTATCATTATTTCCTAGAACACAGAACTAGGGAGAAACATTGAAGGTTGAAAGACAAGGCACTCTCAAAGTGTTGTGTAAGATGCTGAGATGTGAAAACTACTATGTTAGAACATCAAAATTATATTAACTCTGGGTCGATTTGTCATGATATTTATTAATGTTTACATTATGAAAAACTTAATGTAATAGAAGGACAAATATTTTAAGTGCTACTTGTACTATATAATAATCTTTTGGAAATTGTTAACTCAAGAGATAGTTCAAGATGAGAAATTTA
The DNA here is from genome assembly GCF_021613505.1 of Equus quagga. Lineage (NCBI taxonomy): Eukaryota > Metazoa > Chordata > Mammalia > Perissodactyla > Equidae > Equus > Equus quagga. Next base: position 104,223,045 of record NC_060274.1, on the reverse strand, counting down.
AAACTGACTTCCCAAAGCAAAAAGCATTATATTCAAATCAATGAATTAATGACATAGACAAACTTTTATCACTTGTAGGTTATAACTAGACTTTCCCACCAACTTGTGTCACATTCTTAGAAGGATGCAAAGGGTGAACCCTGAACCTCACAAAATGTACTAATTTTTGTACTGAGTTTAAAACATGAATATTGCGTTTCTAAATTCCAAATAATCTTTAATATTGCTTTTTCTTTTTGCTTGTTGTGTTCATTAGAACCTCACTACTTCTACATTCTTGCTTCAGTTTGGTCAAAGGGGTTCTATGTTCTCTCACCATCCAGAACAACTTCAAGTATTTGTTGAATAGGTTGAACAACAGCTTCATGCAATGGAAACCATCCTTTTTCGTTAGCTTCATCCAATGCATATTTATATTTCACATACTCCTGGAGCTGAAGAATGTGACCTAAATTAAACACATGGGCTGATAAACTCCTGTCTTGGCAAGGTGGAATCTTCAATGCATCCCACTGTAGGCAATATAGCCATTTACCTTGTTTTATGGCCTCCACAATTTTTCTGTTTTGATCACTTAGTGGTACAAATCTGCCAGAGGAAAAAAAATAAACAATATTTATTCTAGTGGTATACTTCAAGGAACCAAAAATTTTAATTTATATTGAGTTTTTGTACATAATTTTAATAATCAAGATCTACAGGAAATACACACAGCTGATTTTATCCACTTTAAAAATGTAAATGTCTAAGAGTCAGATACAGAGTATATTTATGATACACTGGATCTAGAGACATTGGTGAAGATGACAAAATACAAGATTATAACGCTGTCTCTAAAGGTTAGTTCTAAGCAATGAAAGAGGAGTAAACAACTGGAGTCAGTCAGAAGAGCTGGGTTCAGGTTTTGTGATACAGTGATTCTGCATAGGCCAATTAGCCTCTGAGTGGTGGTTTCTTCATCTGCAAAACGACAGAATGAAATAGGAAGATCTCAAGGCCTCTCCAACTTTAAAAACTCTATGTCTAATAAATGTTTGCTGCTTTAAACTTAAGAATTGCTAATTAAGAATTGCTTACTTGGGAGCTTATGATACACACTGCCTGTTAGAGTCTTAAGTCAACAGATCCAAAAGTGAAAGCAGGCTGAGCATTTACTGAACGAACTCCCAGCCACTTGTCCAGCAGGTCATGATTTCAGCCCCTATGGCAATTCTCTGGCGTGTGTGTTTATTCAAACGAAACAAGGTATTTCACAACAGTTAAACTCTATTAAGCAAAAACATCTGCCGGCATTCTAGGGTTGTGAATGCCTTCCTGGGAACACTTAAGTTCAAAATCTGCTGGAGATAAGGGAAAAATTAAAGAGACTCAAAATTTAGATGTAATAGATCCATTTTTTTAAAAGCTCAAAAGCATAATTTTATAGCACTGAATCTATTCAAAACACTACTAAATTTCAGAACACAAGATTCTAAATGCTATAATGGAATGTAAAGATACACTAAAGTTTAGTTTTGTCAGAAGTATAATGTGTGATGTTCAAGACAGAAATCTACTTTTGCAGTTTTAGACTCTATAATGCCTGCTAACATTAAACATCAATTTTATGTATAATTTGTTAACTTCTGTCATTTGGATAACAGAATATTAAATAGGCTTGGCTTTATATATTACTTTGTCATATATAATAAAAGCTCACAACCCTTTTCCCATTCATTGAACTTATGGGTCAAGTGGGTTAGCGTTATTCTTCTTATTTTAAAGATGCACAAATGGATTACTTATAAATTTGCCTGAGTCAGTAGCAGAAAGGGCTCTAGAGTATATAGAATAGACCTCTGTATACATCTATATATTAGTTGTATAAACTGTAGTTGCAAATTTGTTCAAATTACTTATTGTCCTTTTTGAGTTCATATTAATTCAGAAAATGGGCAATCCTGTAGAACTGAATTCAACTAGGAATTCCCCATCTAGGTTATTTTCATCTTCCACATGAGATTGGGATTTGCGGAAGATCAGATTGCTAAATCTATGCACAGTGGCCCTTGTAAAGCTATTTCATTCCCTGCCAGAAAAGAAGGGTAAGAATTTGCCTGGAGGAGGTGTCAGGAAACAGCGTTCATTTATTTACAACAAAATGAATGTCATAAAGAGATTTTGTCGAGGGTGGTCAATTTGAATGTTACCTTTCAGGATAAAATACAGTCTTGCTGGCTTCTATGGATTCTTGAATACTGAGCTGAATATCATAACTTGCAAGATGGTCTTCATCAGGGTCATCATTAGTATCCATGACTGAATATAATTTTGAAAGAGGCAATTTCTTATTATCAGCAAAAAGTATAGAACAGCATATAGAGTTAACATGAAAGATGCAAAATGCAAAACTAAATTGCATTCAGCTTTCCCATTTAACAAATACAAATGCAGTTAACATTTTAGTCCATATTATATATGAAGCCCAGTCTAACTTCTGAAACCTTTAATTACCTGCCCTTTGAGTGTCTGCATTTTTCTAATTTCTGACTTTATTTTTAGTACTGACTGCCGTTGGACTTACAAGAGTTCACTTTTCCCATGTTTCTGACTTTAATTTTGGTCCATCAGTTTTCTCAAGACACTGCTCTACATAGCACATTAGAAGTAAGACAGTGGCAGAAATAGGGAACAGTGAGTGTTTCATTACTCTTTCTTTATTCTATATATGCTGTGTTTGCTTATTTGCTGATTTCTTCCTTACCTCATAGCAGCAATGGTTTGAGTTGGCTGCCTTGAACTGCAGTTATTTCTGTGTTTGTGTTCAACTTCTTCGAACACTCTATGCTTTTTGAGGTGAAGGGCTCTACCTCACTCATCTTTCCTCCCCTATGACTTTAGAGGGTGCTTGGCACAGGGAAGCTTCTCAATGAACATTTGTTGAATTAAAGTAGAGAGAACGGAATGTCACAAATGTAGTGGCCTAGCTTGCCCTCAGGAAATCTGATAGACCAAACAGAGAAGACACAAAGGAGACTAAATAGAAGGAGCTAAGAACGTCAAGCACCGTTCTTCCTGAGAAACTACCATCTAGTCTCATATACGAAGTGAACAGATTTCCAAATTCCAGAACTTTAAAATAAGACGGGAGAGGGTTAATCTGACACTTAGAGAACTTCCTCACTGATTCACTTGGCTGCGTGTGATAGACCACATGGCTCCCTGGGTGCTCTGGGTTCCACCTCTATGGACTTGTACTACCTGCATTCCTGGCATGGAGTGAGACTTTCTGACACCTTGGCAGAAGAGCATCCTTCATGTAGTTAGGGATGCTGAAACTGCTACTGTCAGGACAGGCATGGTAAAGACCAGCTTTATTAAGTAAGACTTAATTGTGGGAACTGCCGGCAGGCAAATTAACCTGGCAAACCATAAGCAGAGTGAAAAAGAACTCCTGCTTTTGAAGAAAAGAGTCAAAAACAGCAAGGTTTCTGGGCTGATTTATAAAATTTATTGATGGCTATTTCAGTTCTCCCTAATCCACTCATTTGTTTCAACCAAATCAGAGCCTCCATGAGTGGTTGTGAGCATGTGCACTACACAAGTGCTCCTGGCTGAGGAAATCCAGCCGAATCTCCCCTAATTGAGCTATGAACCCTGGCAGAGTGCTATGCATGCCCCCAAGGAAGCAGCATCTTTTCTTCATTTGCACAAAAGTGCTTATGGCCTGTCGCATTCCTGAACTGAGGTGATAATTCTTTAACAATAGGAAATTAAACAAAAAGGGCCTAATTATTTAGTGTTTTGGGTAATAAATGAGAAGAGATAGACGTGACACCATTTATTGTCCAGTCTCCCAATCTTTTCCCCAAGGGAAGGGCCTCAGGATTTGGTTTTCTCCTTCAGAAAGGATAGGAATACTGTGGCTATGATGTCCATGATGGTTCTTGACTTGACCTTTACATGGCTACTATTTGGTCTCCATTTTTTGTTTTCTGATTTGTCGTACAGGGAAAGCTGTAAGGTCTGACTGGTCTCAGAGCATCATTTGAACAGTTGAGATGAAGACCACCTTAACTCCATCCCCAGACCAGAGACCAGCCCTCCAATAGATTCCCCATCCCTTTCCCCTGCATAGCTCTATCTACTACAAGCTGTTGCTTTTGACTAGCCCATCTCGTCTGAAGATAATTCATGAAAATGTAGATTATTTCTCATTGGCTTATTTCTTCCAAATATCAAAGTAGAGGAGTAAGCGTTTCTCATTACTATTAGATCTATTGCTATATCTTATTTAGAGAGAAAATTTAGTAAGTGTAAAAATCAAAGTAATTCCACAGCTAAGTTGACTGACCGATCTGAAATTATTTTTGATTAGTGGTACTTTTTAAGCCAAAATGTATTATCTATAGAAACTTTACATTGTAATGTGTGTTTTCAAGGGGGAAAAATCAGAAACAGTATTCTGTGGGCAATTTCCAACACACAGCTGACACTTGCTTTACCTCTTCTCATTGTTCAAGGTTAGATAAGCTCAAATTTTAAGGACTGTTCTATACATGCTGACAGCCAAGGTCCCTGACCTGTGCACAGACTGCGTGAACTCAATGGCATCATTATGATTTTATTGTTCATTGTTCTGCATTGGCCTTACTGTCACCTTGAAACAGAAAGGAGACAATAGTGATAATGTTTGGAGACTGCTCATGAGATAGTAACAGCACTCCGCTAAACATGTCCCCTCACACCATGATGATATCGCAGTCTACTCAAAAGGCCAACATACACCCTAGGAAACCTACTCACCAAATAGATTCAAATGGTATTTTATTTTTTATTTATTGTTTATGGGTTCATTGTCTCTCTCCTCCCCCAAGAATGTAGCCTAATGAGAGCAGAGAATTAGTCTGCATCCCTAGTGCCCAGGGACGCACCATCAAAGGGTTCATGTTTCTATATGTGTGTTGAACGAATTAATGAATGAGTCAATAAATGAACACTAGCATAATCAAGGCTCTGTTTTATTCTCAGAACTGACTATTTTCCTCAGGTATGGAGTCTTTCTTCCAACTCAACAAATTTAATTGCCCACTCTCTGCTTGGCTTCATTTTTCTCACTTTTGTGCTTTTACATTGTATTCCTCTTCATTCACAAGGCCCTTCCAGCTGCTCCCATGGCCCACACTGCCCCGAGTCTGGCTCAGGATGTTCTTCCTATGGAAGCCCGTGCTGAAATTCTCCAGTCTCTCTCTGGCCTTCGTCTTCGGTGAATACCTCCTCTTATATAATATTTTCTCAACATCTGGATTTACACTCATTTTGTATTTGCTTTGTAACTTCACATATTTGTGTTTTATAAACTCACTTGGACTATTTTCTGAAGGGAAAAAATCTTACTTTCCCTTTCCTTTTCATCTTTTCTCTCTACTTTCACGTCTAGTCAACCATAGGAAATGGCTGTTCGCCGTGGTCACTGGAAAAATGTTGTTGACTAGTGGACAAGCAGTGAGTCCTTCAGACAGCAGTTAGATGGTAAAGTTAAACCTGTGGCACTGCCTGGAGCCTTTCTCACTAATGTCACTGTGGCGATGGGGGATTGCATGGCTCTGGGATTAGTAACGGGATACAGAGACTTCCACCTATTTAAATCATGGGTTTAACTCTAACCCTGCTGGAAATTTGGGCTTCAGTATGTGAGATACCACAGACTC